>NC_079168.1:60880070-61062570 GCF_947568905.1 Ostrea edulis | reverse complement strand
TGGGAGTTGAACATTGTGGAAATTCAGTTAGAAAAGATAGTACTGGAAGGGTAGGGGGATAAATGACTGAATACTATCATGATTTTAGATACAAATCAACTGTTGTTGTTTTTCAAAGCGTTACAACAGCAAACATGGATAATGGAAGGCCCATGGGCCACAACGCTCCTCGAGTAACTGAAGTCGTGTTGTTGTTTTCTAGAATTTCACCCCTTTATATTCTCATGAAAAATGTGACCACATATTATGGCCCAAACATTCAAATCAATATGGTTATCAATGCCTTGCAGTTATGAAGAAGTTTTTCCCCTGTATATATACATTCAAGTTTAATCCTAGTTTTAGCTAATTCTACGGATTCATTACTTGAAAAGGTAGTCCAATATGCTAAACTGTCACCTGAGTATACTACAGTCCTGTAGAGGATCAATGGAATGGTAAATAATTGTATAATAACTCAAAATAAATGAAATACAAAAAAATTAAAAATTGTCGGGCATCGGAAATGCACAAGCCGAGTTGCGCAAGGAATGGGCATAGAGGGAACCGGCAGAAAAGTTTTCAAGAATTATCAAGCAGGGAGCAAAATTTTGCGTACATAAATTTCAGTCGACTTAAATCCTTTGTGACCTTGACCTTTAACCCTTGACCAAAATCAATAGGCTTCTTTGTCTCATCAAGGGCGATAATCCATCTAAGTTTAATTGAGATCCTATAATTTGTTAAAAAATTATAGTGCAGAAAACAAAATTTTCTCCAAATTTCAGTCTATTTATAGCCACTGTGACTTTGACCTTGTGACCCCGGAATCGATAGGCTTCTTGTCTTACTTAATCGATCTAAGTTTGATTGAGATCCTATAATTCGTTCAAGAGCTATGGTGCGGAAAACAAAATTTTCTCCAAATTCCAGTCTATTTATAGCCACTGTGACTTTGACCTTGTGACCCCGGAATCGATAGGCTTCTTGTCTTACTTAATCGATCTAAGTTTGATTGAGATCCTATAATTCGTTCAAGAGCTATGGTGCGGAAAACAAAATTTTCTCCAAATTCCAGTCTATTTATAGCCAGTGACCTTGACCTTTGACCTAGTGACCCCAGAATCGATAGGCTTCCTCATCTTACTGACGGTGACAATCCATCTAAGTTTGAATGAGATCCTATAATTTGCTCAAGAGCTATGGTGCGGAAATGAAATGTTGATGCGTGCCCGCCTGCCCGCCCAAAGGCACTTCATCAGATCATAAGCCGAGTTCGACTTCATCGCAACTCCGCTAAAAATGAAACACTAGTCAAATAATGTTATTTATTGCCAAGGTATTTGGGATATTATACTGTGGCTCAAACAGGGGGTGAATGAACCTGACAGTATGGAAAGCACATAGTGGAATCAGACTTGTGATGCTGGAAATCTATAGTGATTAATAAACTATACATGTACAAGATCCATAACTATTTTTTTTTTCAGTTTGTGAGGGAGAATCCTCATGTCTCTTTCATCTGTAGACAAATAAACAATGTGTTTTGACCAGAGCAATTTCCAATCCTTTTTGCAGCATAAATTCAACATTGTGGCAACTGGGTTAAACTTTGATAGTGAAGTAATACATGGCAGCACCTTATCCCATGCTCTTAAAATTTCTGTTTGACACACACTCATGACATCCACTCAAACATTACAGAGTGCAGCAAAATTCCATTGTAATAGTGGATTCAAAATGGATAACTGGTACAAAATATGGTACATACTATTCAAAAAGGATAATGAATTTGACATATTGATGTCTTGGAAAAGAAAATTCTGACATCGGGGCTCTAAGCGTTTTCAAACATTGTCATTTGATAAAAGTGTTTTACATTTTTAAAAATAGAGATTAATATGTCTTTACATACATAGGTGAGAAAGTTTCCATTATTCCTAGCCGAAACATACCATGTATGCGCAAAAAATTCATAAACAAATATCACACTACTCACGTAGAAAATGTGGACCTTACCGTCATCAAGCGCAGCGAAACACGCCATTTCGAGATTATAGTCGACGAAAGCTCGGTAACAGTAATGAATAAGGTACAC
Source organism: Ostrea edulis (assembly GCF_947568905.1). Classification (NCBI taxonomy): domain Eukaryota; kingdom Metazoa; phylum Mollusca; class Bivalvia; order Ostreida; family Ostreidae; genus Ostrea; species Ostrea edulis. The sequence goes on along the minus strand of NC_079168.1, from coordinate 61,060,493 downwards.
TCATTTTGTATCTATTTTGTGACTTTCTTTATTAAAAGGAACAGTTCTCTAATGTGTAACGTGCAATTACTACGTAATTCAATAACTTGAAGCATGAAGAAGTTTCACTTTGCCACCGGATATAAGAAATTTTATTTCGTATTCCGATCCCAATCGAAAGTTGTTGACTGGGAATGACGTGTTTTAATTCAATCTACATGTAACATCAAGCATTTTTTATATCACATTAAAAAAAAAAAACCCAAATATATACACATACACAATGTTGTAGAGTTATTTCTTGTAAATTTTCTGAGGTTTCGCACCATATTCGATATTTCGCGCCACGGTGTCAATAGGGCTTGTGTGCAGTTGTCGTTCGTTTCCCTATCAATGTTTATAGGTGACGCTGCGCTACAAACGACAATTTTCAACCTTATCTTTTATTTTTCTATGTATATCAGTATCAATTTGATCGAAATCTTGTATTCAAATTGATTTGAATACAATATCATTGCATTTATTTACATGTCAATTATCAAAATTAGATTAATTCAGAAAAGTTACATGGATTATTTAATGGCGGATGTTTATAAAAGTTTATGTTGATTTACCTAGGAGTAAATCAGCTGACACAGAACCCCCGCTGACGACCACTATACAAATCAATACAAATTACTGCGCAGAAAAGTGCGTGATGACCCAGTGAGATTGAACATAGTTCAACTCCCAAAAATGATGTTGAATCCACCGCCTCGCTTCTTTATATACCCTTTAGCGAGACTAACGCCACCTATCGGTCATACTCTAAAATTAAATCCTACACGATCGGAATATCTTTCTCCGGATCGTCTCACATAATTATATGATCGGGAGAGGTGTCATCAGTTAAGTAATATCATCCCTCTGAGACACCGATCTCTGTCCTTCGCTGTCAAAACATAATCGTGCATAAGTTTTTTCTCGTTCACGATCGACGCGGATCAGTTTTTTTTTTTACTGTGTTGCACTAATTTTTGCTATGTCGGACAAAATGTTTACTGATTCGGGGAAAACCCTCATGACTTCATGACTCGTGTATAGCTTAATCACAGGGAAACTTATATATAGATTGAGAATAAAATGCACCTAGCTGCAGAAATGTAGCTCTCTGAAAAAATATTAGCAATATTCAGACAAACCTGTGCACAAATTTTTGGAATCTTTTTTTTTTAGATTGACATATAACAAACAATCACTACAATGCTTAAATGTAAATCCATATGCATATATGTTAGTCTAATTTATCATATTCGATTTAGTATATCCTCTTGCACTAACTTTCATGTTGAAATGAGCTCTTTCCACTCTTGTTGATAACATAGCATTCAGTTTCAAAGTTATCAATATTGCACATGTATGATGAACATCTTCTTTTAAATAACTTTCTAAATTTTGTTTTCAGTTATACATGTATTTATATGACTTATTTGGATTCATAATCTCTCCAACCTGATTTTGAATTGAAATCAATTTTATTATTGATTACAAAAACTAATTACACTTTCATGGTTTGGTTGCTATATACAGATAATCATGCACTGGATTCTGTAGTACAAGTCATACATATGCATGTTTAGGTATGTATTTAAATGATTTCTGATGAGGTGATGAAATGGATGTAAAGTGTAGACCTGCATTATTGGTGTGTTTTGACATGAATATCTGTGGCACTTGTTAGTTAGTGTATGTAGTTATGTTTATTTTTCTTTTCTGTCCAGTTGTTTGTTTGTTCCTTTCTATTATTATTTGACATACCTGTATGTATCAAACTATTGATTTGTTTCATTTTAGTTGTATTCTAAAAATATTTCATACACTTAGTCACTATTAAACTGGAACACAACAGTAAGTTAGTTGGGTAATAACAGTTGAACACTTTTGACCGAAAACTACCATTACAACTGTTTTCACATTTTCTACCAAAACTTGACATTTCCAAAAATATTCTTCTCTACAACATCACATCTGTAAGAAGAAAAAATTGCATAGTCAAGATCATTTCATGATCCAGGGTGGGGGCCGGAGCGGAGCAGAAACCCTTGACTTTGGAAGATGGGTGGTGGCCAAAGTGGGTATAAAATGTTTATGAGTAAAATATTTGAATAGCATAGTCTTAAAATTTATTGATTGATTGTATCTTGTTTAACGTTCCTCTCGATAATTTTTAATTCATATGGAGATGTAATCAAGACCAGTGAAGGGTTGCAAAATTTAGACCTTTGTTGGACGTAACGGCCATTAAAGTGAGGGTTCTTTAGTGTGCCATACCTACTGTGAAACGGGACATCCATTTTTAAAGCCATCTCCGAGGACCCGTGACATTCACACCTGATGCCGAGGGTTTGGCGATGGAATTGTCGCTACCTGTTTTAACGACCTAGGTCTGTCGCGGCTGGGATTCGAACCCCGACCGTCCGCATACAGGGCGAACACTCTACATCTAAACCACTGCAGCGGTGGTAATGCTATTGATACTAAATTCTGATTATAGATATTTAAAAAGAGCAGGTGTCCTTTACCAAAATTGTAAATTTCATGATCTAAGGACAGGGTTTTAGTTCCGGGTGGGACCAAACTTTTTATAGTGACCATTGTTTTTAACAACATTATATAAACTTTATATTTCAACATGGTGAAAAGTTCCAGGACATTGTTTCCCATCCATATTTGTTATTTCCTTACAGAAAATGTATTATTTAGTTGTGAGAAAATAAAGAATAACGCATGAACTTTTTTTTACTGTTGTTCTTGCTCATTAACATAACAGACAGAATTCATGAAGTCAGCTTAGCGCTTTTCAGTACTTTGATTTCAGACGTCTTTGATCTTGATCAGTTCTTCAGTTCCCATCGCCTATCATAACAAACCCAAATCCTTAGAAAAAAGTTTTGTCATCCATCCGATTACTATGCGCAATGAATAGCTAGTAGCTTAACTTGCATCATTAGGAGATAATCTTCGCCACAACATCAGACCATCTTGCTTAATAACAAAGGAGTAGAAGTTAATTATAAACTGCTCATGGTCAAGGAAACCATTGTTAAAATGCCGTAGGACTGAAAGACAATAAATAATGGAATTTGAAGGGTTTCAATGCTGTTTACATGTGATGATATGGGTGATTGTGCATGGATATTAAAAGTTTTTTTTGGTAGTAGGACGTGTTGAGAGACCAGACGTTATGCTAAGGCGTGTGGTAAGTTGAATTGTTAACGATTACGGACAAGGACACTCGCACCTTGATGTGTTTGACCTTGACCGCTTTCAAGGTCGGTAATCCAATTCCAGTCTTTACCACCGGTAATGAACATTCAAGATGCATATCACCAATTTTCGGGGACAGTCGCTTGATCTTCAGGGTCTTCGGATCTCGGAGATTTGTCTCTTCCCGGAAGTGGGGTTTCAACGTGAATTTCGTTGACGGAGGTTTTGAGTATCCGTGAGTCGGGATTTAGCAGCAGTAGAGGTAACGGCGTTTTCAATGCGAGTCACCGTAATTCGATGGAGGGTCAGAGTTCGGAGTCGAGAATTGGAATGCAAAAGTCCTTTGGGTTGTCGACACTTCCGTATGTCTCGTCTCACGGGTATTCCGTAAACCAGAGACGTTACGAAAAGTACCAGTTTTTTTTGCATTTCTAGATGATCTTGAGCTTTGACCTTGACCCACTTCTCATTGAATCCGTACCAGTGGGTCTCGTGTTCGTACGACAAATCGTCCTCGTCCAACATAAGGGACGATAACTCCCATAAAGGGTCGTTGAATCCTTTTGTTAAATGTACACATCAGTTCTACTAAATGACCTTTTGTAATACAGCAAAGATTTGACGCTCCTTTCATTTACGGTTAAAAGGATTAGCGATAACGATCATTTCTGCAAAATGTCCAATAACTCCGTAAATAGTCAAAGGTCAATTTCGCAGGGTCACATACGATCATGTTTTGAGATATCGAATATCTGTGGTGGGCTATAAAACTTTTCCATACGTCTTAAGATGTCAACTTATTTTTTGGCGGAAAGAGAAGATGAAAGAAAATAATAATAAACAGAATATCAATAGGATTTTCCATAGAAAGGTGGAAAGTCTTAATGACCAATCACATCTCCAGTTGTATGGAAACCATGTGTTTACCGATGACTGTGAAACTACTTCCATCAACCCGCATTCTGTTAATTTGGCAATGATTTGTTCTAATCGTTGGACTATCGCATCTCTGTCATTATGATGAGTTGTTCGATCGCTCAATTATTATGTCGTTGCCGTTCGCATAAATTCTCGAGAGATGTGCAAATCAAATCGTTGTTTGAAAGTTGTGGGGTATGATACACACCAAAGGATTATGGCATTATAACAATGAAAACTGTGTATGGAACGCCGTAACTGCCTTATAGTGTAAATCAGCCTTACGTAATGTTGATACTTTTAGTTAACCTGATACGGAAATATACATGGTGTGAAAAGAAAACCCGATACAGTCACTAACTATCTTACGGGTTGTATTTTTTCGTATCAGGACACTAACTAACTGTGTAACGAATTTATCACGTCGAAGACCTCTAATTGTATATATGTGGGGGACTATATCATACAACTTAGTCAAATATCTTCTTTTCTTTTCTTTTTGGTGATGGCTGCAAGTCGAACCCGAAGCGAAGCGGATTATAAGAAGCTAAAACTGCACCAAGATAAATTATATCGTATAACATACGTCAAAATTAGCTTCATTCCTTATAATTTAATGCAAAAAGACAAAGCTACACTGTACAAGTCTTCATTTATACAAAAAAGTAAACAATCACCGAGAAATAGAAATCACTTGCACCGCGCAAGGATTCACTGAGCAACAGACTGAGGAAGCGTCGACCGAGAAAACCGCCATCTTGGTTATATACATAACCGGAGCATCTACTTTATTAATGAAATTTGAAAACCCAAGGCGAGGTTTTCAACGAATCCTGATATTGAAGACATGTGTAGGCTACATATGTAGACCTAATGTTTACTGCACAGCGCAAGATCAACTTTTGAGACGCTCCAACATAAAGTACCGGATAGTTGTTTATTATGGCAATCCCCTTTACTATTTATTCGTAAAATAAGATATCTTTTTAAATAAGAGAGATATATTTATTGGTTAGAGAGATATCTCTGTAAGTTGGAGAAATATCTTTTTACGCTATGGAGATATCTCTTTAACCAAAAGAGATATATCTTTTGTTTAAAGAGATATCTCTTTAAACAAATAAGATATATCTTTATGCTTGGGAGATATCTCTTTCTCTTTGAGAGATATCTCTCAAAACTAGAGAGATATCTCTCAGAGAGAAAGAGATATCTTTCTAGCGTAAAGATATATCTCTCTGTTGATGTGAAAAGATGTCTCTTTAAGTTAGAGAGCTATCTCTTTAAATTTTCAAAAAGAGATACCTCTTTAGATCCACTCCCGGTGATCATAATGACTTCTCTCTGTTGCATTGTCATTGAAATGATGTAACCCACTTTCAACCAAGCAAAATACTTCTAGTGTACAAATGGTGGGAAAGTTTGAAGAGGTGGTTGGGGTAACATTGTCAAGTTGCCGAAAGGCAAAATCTAGTCTAGCTAGCATATTTCATCAATTTATTGTCTTTGTTACCTGTATACATTTCACATGCGGTAAAAGCAAAATCTTCCCACTGTATTTGAAGCCATCAGAGTGTTGCTAAAACGCGGAACGGAAAACGGAACGGAACGGAATTTAAGAATTAGAATGATTAATGTAGATAAGATAACGGTAAAAATGGGGGGTGGGGGGGGGGGGGTGGGGGTGGGGGTTGATTCATTTTGATTAAAATCAACAATTTGGGAATTGTTTACAAGCGATAAAACAACTTTATCTTAAAATTTTGCATCATAAATTGATTAAACGTTAGTATAAGAATTTACAAGGCATTTTACAAGAATTTTGAAATTTCGTCATTGACAGAGGTGTTAGCGAGCAGTGACACCTATGGGTAGAGAATGAAAACAACACAAGTGATTTATACCCCCCCCCCCTCCGTGGCAAAACATCATTAACGCACATGTACATGTATTTACACATAATACCGTGTCTGTGTACTTACAACAGGGAGTGTGATATGTATAAAACAATAATAATTCATGATCTTATTTAGTCAACAAGTTAAACATATTGTGTTTGATTTATTATTTTTTAACTAACAGGAGACTTAGTAACCGCAGCACTCCAATCCTAAATAGGGAGAACTTCTGGCAGTTCAGTTCTAAACTAAATACTTGTATAGCTTAACATTTGGATTAATAATAATGAGATGACTTTTAATTTCATTCAAGCATAAATTCTGTGTTAGCTTTTTAGCTATTTCATATATTATGAAATAAATCTATCAATTCTTCTTACTATTGGTCGTAAACTTCACCTTAGTTAACATTGGTTTTGTTTCAATGAAAAACTTATACGGTACCAATTTTCATGCACCAGATCTTTCTTTTCCGCTGTATCTCTTCAGTTTCAACACTAATCCACAGGATATCGGTAAATGTACGAACTTTCACATAGATTCATTCCATATGAGGCAAAACGTTTTTCTTCGCCGGACTCATTCGCTTTAAAATTTGATGTGATACATAAATGTATATTGTACAACGTGTACAACTAAATTCAAATTCAGTTATCTTAAACATATATATGTAGTTCGATTAAAAGCACATTCGATTTAAAAAGGCTCTGTTTGGGTGAAATTGTTCAAAAAATTATTTTATCTTTTACAATGTTGTTTTCGGGGAGGGGTGTGTGTGTACATTTTATTCATTGGATGGGCTCATAAAATCTGTTCTTACCATACAAGCCAGAATAAAGTAATAGAATTTGAAATGGGTTCTATTATAATTCAAGTCTTTTTCAATATGTTATCTTAATTACTTTTTCTTCATTTGTGAAACAACATACTGTCAAAATCTGGGGTGTGTGTGTGTGTGGGGGGGGGGGGGGTGACAAAGTCGGGAAAAAAGATGGTGCCAACAGGCGCTTGCTTGATACTTTTATTAAAACTTACTATCCAAATTATTAAGCAAGCGCCTATTAGTACATTCATCCACAAAATACACCGTGTAAAAATACATAATAATACATTAGTATGAGGTATCAATATAAAATGGTAGATTCTGAGGATGACTTCCTGTTCTCTCTGTAATTTCTGCATCCCTTATTCACAATAAACCTTTTGATTTTGCAAAATGTTGACCTCCTCATAACATTATTGCATAATATATTTTCCGTTCTGTTCCGCGTTTTAGCAACACCCCTGCCATCATGATAAGCTTTGCTTTGGCGGGCTTCCGTTTTAGGGAGAATTCCTCAAGTATTCAACTAATAAAAATATTGGAAAGAGATATCTTTTTCTCTTTGAGAGATATATCTTTTTCGACGATTAAAGAGACATCTCTTATACTTTGAGAGATATATCTCTGGGAATACTTAAAGAGATATCTCTTTAAGTGAAGGAAATATCTCTCAAAGTAAGAGATATCTTTCAGAGTAAAAGAGATATCTTTTTAAGTGAAAGAGATATCTCTCTAAGTAAAAGAGATATATCTTAAAGTATAAGAGATATATCTTTAAATGAAAGAGGTATCTCTTAAAGTGAAAGATATCTCTTTAAGTGAAAGAGATATCTCTCCAAGTGAAAGAGATATCTCTTTTTTTAGAGATATCTCGTAGGAGATATCTATCATTTTTAAAGAGATATCTCTTTAAAATGAGAGATATCTCTTTAATTTAAAGAGATATCTTATTTTGCGAAAAATAGTAAAAGGGCTTGCCATGTCAAGCACCAGAAATTGCTACGTGAATTGCGGTTTCTTGACTTTATAAAAGTTTTAAACTAAATTATAACTTACCATTACATATGCATCATTGTTGCCTATTAAATCCGACATAGTAAAATGTAAACAAGTAACATATTGTAATACATGACGCATTATATATGCTTTGATAGGCGGATCAAGTGAAAATATATTTTATAATAAAACATCGAAGTTTGCAAATACTTATTATACCATTATTTTATAAATGATGATATCGTTGTGTCAGAATTAGCATTCGACGAATTTTTATCGCTAATGTTTTGTGCACTTATAAGTAAAAATATGTACGCCTTGTTTAACATCAAGAAAAAAGTCAAAACACAAAATTATTTTATTCTGCACGGTTTGTTCTATTGATTTTCTGTTTCACAGAAGGCCTACAACTTTACGGTGCTACGATGTGAAATTTAAAAATCAAAGTACTGAAAAGTGCTAAGCTGAGTTCATGAATTCTGTATGTAATGTTAATGAGTGGGAACAACAGTACAAAAAAGTTCATGCATTATTCTTTATTTTCGCACAACTAAATAATACATTTTCTGTAAGGAAATAACAAATATGGATTGGAAACAATGTCCTGAAACTTTTCAACATGTTGAAATATATACTTTATATGATGTTGTTAAAAATAATGGTCACTATAATAATTTTGGTCCCACCCGGAACTAAAACCCTAATCATGAAATTTACAATTTTGGTAAAGGACACCTGCTCTTATTAAATATCTATAATCAGAATTTAGTATCAATAGCATTATCACCGCTGCGGTGGTCAAGAGGTAAAGTGTTCACCCTGTATGTGGACGGTCGGGGTTCGAATCCCGGCCGCGACAGGCCTAGGCCGTTTAAACAGGTAGTGACAGTTCCATCGACAAACTCTCTGTATCAGGTGTGAATGCCACGGGTCCTCGGAGATGACCTTAAAAATGAATGTCCCGTGTCACAGTAGGTGTGGCACGCTAAAGAACCCTCACTGCTCAATGGCCGTATGCGCCGAACAAAGGCCTAAATTTTACAGCCCCTCACAACTCTTTGTGACGTCTCCATATAAATTAAAAATTATCGAAAGGAACGTTAAACAAAATACAATCAATCAATAGCATGAAAGGCTATGTTATTCAAATATTTTACGCATCAACACTTTACACCCAGTTTGGCCACCACCCATCTTCCCGAGTCAAGGGTTTCTGATCCGCTCCGCTCCGGCCCCCACCCTGGATCATGAAATGCTCTACATGACTATGCAATTTTTTTCTTACAGATGTGATGTTGTAGAGAAGAATATTTTTGGAATTTTGTCAAGTTTTGGTAGAAAATGTGAAAACAGTTGTAAGGGTAGTTTTTGGTAAAAAGTGTTCAATTGTTATTACGCAACTAACTTACTGTTGTGTTCCAGTTTAATAGTGTATGAAATATTTTTTGGAACACAACTAAAATGACACAAATCAATAGTTTGATACATACATGTATGTCAAATAATAATAGAAAGGAACAAACAAACAACTGGACAAAAAAGAAAAATACACATAACCACATACACTAACTAACAAGTGCCACATACATTCATGTCAAAACACACCAATAATGCAGGTCTATGAAACACTTTACATCCATTTCATCACCTCACCAGAAATCATTTGAATACATACCTAAACATGTATCTGTATGACTTGTACTATAGAATTCAGTGCATAAGTATCTGTATATAGCAATCAAACCATGAAAGTGGAATTATTTTTGTAATCAATAATGAAGGTGATTTCAATTCAAAATCAGGCTGGAGAGAACGTGAATCAAAATAAGTTAGATAACTACATCAACAAGAGTGGGAAGAAATCATTTTTAACATGAAAGTGCAACATAATGTTTTTCAACACAATAATAAAATAAATATTTGCATGCCCTAAATATACCACCATACATGAGGTTATACTAAATCGAATATGATAAATTAGACTAACATATATGCACGAATCTACATTTAGGCATTGTAGTGATTGTTTGTTATACATAAATCTAAAAAAAAAAATCCAAGAGTTTGTACACAGGTACATCAAACACTGTACTCATCAACATGTGTGTATTACACTCCTTGTGTAAAAGCTCATATTTATATTGCAAAGGAAACTCACCCGTTTGTTTGAATGAGATATAATACACATTGCTATTGTTTTAATTTTATAAAACAGAAAATGCAAATAACCTTAACAAAAAAAGCACAAGATTCGCAGCTTGTGGAGGAGTTCTAATATGAAAAAAAAACGTAACAGAAGGGACTTGCAATAAATATATACTATTTACAACATGTAAATATATAAGCTCATTGAGAATCCCAAGCTAGGCACTTAAAAGTTACAAAAGCAATTTTCAAACAGTAACGTTTAAACCGCTGTTAGAAATAATGAAGAGGCCGAAAATCTAAATGCATTTTTTATATGAAAAAAAAACCCCAAAACAAACTGTGGGGACAGGGAACAACGACAGTAAAGCCATGCCCCCTTCCCCTCTTCATCCTTTGTACGTTCGGAAATACATGTAGTATATGCCTGTCATTGTCAATTGTTTGTTTGAAGTACAAACAAATTGAAAACACGATTAATTTTCATTGTGTGTAGCGTGCTGTGGACCGCAAACCATGTTACATTCATGCTTGACACAATGGCAATGTTTATCTAACACTTGTTTTAACCATATGTATTTCAGTAAACATCCCTCGTAAAATTCCAGGCGGTGTTTTGAAAAATTGAAACCGGGGCATCGTCTTCACTAAACACAGACGTATAATTTTGTACCTTTTATTTCTTCCCTCCCCAAGATCATTATTTTCAGTCTCATTTTTAAAATTAAATAACGAAATCAATTTTGATTGTGTTGACGATGATTCTGAAGAATGTCTTGGTCGTTTAGAAATAGTAAGGTAAGCCTAAGTTATACCGCTGCATCCTCTAAATTCCTGCATGACCTACTTACATATATGATCGGGGAAGGTGTAATCAGTTAGGCAATGTCGTCCCTCTGAGACACCGATCTCTGTCCTTCGCTGTCAAAACATAATCAAGCACAAGTTCTTTCTCGTTCACGATCGACGCGGATCAGTTAATTTTTTTTACTGTGTTGCACACATTGCTGTGTTGGACAAAATTTTTACTGAGTCGGAACAGCAGTCAAAACACAAGTGGAAAACCCTCATGACTCGTGAATAACTTAATGACGTGGCTTCTAATTATAGATTGCACCATGTAAAAGTATTGATTTTCTTGACCTCAATGCAAAAGCACCCTTGCCAAAACAGTTTCATGTACAGATCTCAATGCAAAGGAATCCTAGCCAAAACGGTTTCATGTACAGATTCTTATTCATTTTCAGATTTTGCATTACTTAATCACTTTAAATATTACAGACGCAGATTCAAACGGGAATTTTAATTGAAGAATGACCTGCATCTGTGTCTCACTTTCCCCCAGAATGAGGACAAAAATGTCACTTTTTTATGCATATTTTATCCACTGTTCAACGAACTGTATTTCCGAAAGAAAAAAATGTCCCTGCGGATATGAATGTTATCCCCGTACTAGATCAGTTGCAAAATTTCGAATACTTTAAACAGGACTTGTTTACTACAGCGATGCATAAATTTGTCTATAGGTGGCGATAAACCGGAAACGTGATGACGAAACAAAATCCATCTGGCGACAATAAAGCGCGGCGACAATAAAGCGCAGCTACGCTTAGCGCTTTAAAAAAGTAGTGCCGTTTTGGGTTGTCAAGGGGGCGTGTCCCCATACAAAGTTACATTATACAATATAAACTAATTTTTTTTGCAGTGTGCTCAGCCAATCAAATTGCGTGTTACAAGTAAAATTAAATTATTATGACATGTTGATACTACTTCACGTTATGTGGTTACATCATTGTTATGTGCAAACATTGTGTTATGATAAACTTTCAAATGACCGAGATTGATACAGATGCAAAATAATGAGCTCAAATTCAAACTGTGTGTTTCCAGAGTTGTTTTAAAATGAAATTGGGTTAGGTATGGTGGCTGATTTGTGCCATTTTACAATTTGTCGTCTTTTCGTTATTTCGAGGTGAAAAGAAGACAAAACGATAATTAGCGACTTTTCCCTTAAAGATACTGATTCACGATTTCCCCCAAAATTTTGTTTTTCATTTTAAATGATCAAAATCTGCAATCTAATATTTTAGAAGGTTTCACTAAAAACTAAGGTTATATATCATGATAGAAGCTCATTGTATAGAGTTTATTATTTGTTTTGAAAACAAAGATTGAGGTGTGTTGTTTTCAAAATAAATGAATATTGATCCAAGTTTATTATACATGTATATTACATCTCAAGTTTACTTTAGTTAAAATGTGTCATTTAAAAGTTAAATTAAATTATGGTGCTCAGATATTTGTATTCTACCGAATAAATCTTTTTTGTATAAATGTTATACAAGGCACGTTGAAACAGGGGGTTGGGGTGGGAAGGGGACTGGTCTGTCCCCTTCTTATAATTTACTTTTTTCGTTATTTTAACACACACATCCCATGTTTTCTACATGCAAAGTTCGATTGATTTGCTACCCCCTCCCCATTTAAAAAAATATTTTTAAAGCAGTAGAGAAAGGCATTTGATGTTTGAAGTGCTGAATTGATCGATTGATTAATTAAGGTCTTCCGTAACAACGGAAGACCTTCTACTGATTGTGCTGGTTAAGATTATTCTTATTATTCTTTTTTTCCCTCTTTTTCCTAGACGCTAACTTTGAAGCTTCATATCTCGCTCATTTCTGCATGGATTTTGCTCAAATTTTCAGGGTTTATAAACTTGACAGAACAATTTTAAAATCATATACTACATTTCAGAAATTCCCTTTCGTTCACGAGTTATTCCCCTTTGAATGAAATTTTAGGGGCTTTGGTTTCCAGACAAAGGCTCTGAGACTGTATAAGCTTGAGCAGAAAATGCATTGAAAATGAAAAGTAGGAGCATTGTACACTCTGTAGTTGTGCACATCGTTTTTTGATTACAGCGTTCGAAATGGTGGTTGACAGGGTTAAAAAATTAGAACGCCAAAAGGAGCAAAAAATTACACATATTTTCCTTTGTATCTTTTAAACTAAAAATATTTTGTTAAGACGTGTAGAACAAAAGTTGTGCAAAATGTTAAGAGCTTTCTTTTGATATCCCTAAAAAGGGGCTGGCCCCTTCAATTAGGGATCTGGGGATCTTCAAAGTTTTCGCTTTATAACTCAAAAACGGTAAATTTTTCGATATGGCTTTCGCTGGAAAAGTTGTTCTTTAACATCTTATTGATCTCATAAACATAATATTTTGCTCGAGTATTGTGTTATATATGAGTAAAAAACTTGACCCGCAAACAGGTAACCGTATCATTAGGTAGGTGAAGGGGCAAAATGTGCGTATAACTTAAATAAACTTGCTTTAATTGATAAATCTGACTTCATGAAATCCAAATATTCTTTTAAAATAAGGTTTTAACGTGATCTATGGTTCCTTTAAAAATCATCTATCGACAACTTTTTTTTTTTATTATTTAGTAGCTTTAATATAAACAATCGTTCCAAAGAAAAAAAGAGGAAAAGGTTATCTCTTTTACGATTGTTATTAAAACAACGTTATATTTAATTGAAGAAACAAACCTTCAAGCATAGAATAACTCAGTCATTAAGTACACGCATCTTACATACACCGCGGGGTTTGTTTTTGTTTACAATTACGTAACCGCCTCGAGGAACCATCGCGTTTGAACCAGGGCATGTACACAAAGTAAACATTGTCGTCCTAAATATAACACAGAATGTTATGTTTTTGATCATATTGGATTTTTCGAATAATTCAGTCTTTCCGGGGATGTATATACTTGTTTATACGTCCCTGGTCTTACGTTTGATTTGTTTTAAATTCAAAACTCTAGAGCACTGAGTCAGGTATCAATCTTAAAATCTACAATTTAATATACAGTTCGTTTCTCAATCATGTCTAATTGAATGTGTGTTTAATATCGGAGATTCATCGCTGCTGGATTAGCGATCTGTGATTTCACACTACTTTAAATGAAAACACAAGCTTTACTCAAATTCTTCGTTGTGAAAAAGAAAATGGATACATTTTACAAACATAACAAATTATTTCTGAACATGTTTTGAAATCAATGATTTATAATCATGATTAAACCAAATCTAAACATGCGTATAGAATATTCTGAAACCCATGGCCGACCAGTCTCATTTCAAATGATTTGTTGTTTTATTGTTTAAAAACAATGACTTTGATTAATTAAACATTGATTCAGAACTCTTGGTCCAAATTATGTAACTTCGGCACGTGCCGCTGGCGTGAAATTCATACGCGACTTCTGTGCGCACTGTGTACATAATATACCTACATGTATTTACGCAGATAGATATTAAAGTTTAATAAAATATTCAAGATTTGAGAGCAATTTATTTGATTTGTATGTATAAATAATTCAAACTCGATGAATTATTCTCTTCAGTCTGAATATTATGCTATCATAATTTTGTTGTATGATAAAATATTGGTAACAGCTATAAACCTTTATTGTATGTCCTGAGCCATAAATTTCATAATTTTAAATAGTAATTTTTTCTTCATTATTGGGACTGAAAAGTTAAATGCTGAAAGAATTTAATCTCACATACACGCGCCATATGATCAAAGAATATGTCCCGGCCTTGACCCATGGTCACATTGTCAAGTTCACTTTTTAGTAAATACAAACCCTGTCCTGGCCATATCAAGTAATGAAGAAACATTTAGATTTCATACTTATAACAGATTTTCATGTTAACTGAGACTGTATTAGGACATGACCCAAGGACATATGGTCAAGTTCAAGGTTTTTATGTCACACAGCTCCGACGGAAGACCTCTCGTTGCTTTGCAACGAGCTTTGCTCTAGTTACATATATTGTTCAATTTCCCTTTCGAGAATATTTCACTGAATATGGAGACGTTGTCACTGCCTTTGAAGAAAATTTAGGCCTATGCTCGGCGCTTACGACATATGAGTAGGAAGGGATCTTTATCGTGCCACACTTGCTGTGACAGGGAACCTCGGTTTTTTAGGTCACTTGATTAAACTCAGGTGACCTATTGCAATTGGTTGTCGTCGTCCGTTAACAATTGAACATTTTTAACTTCTTCTTGATAACTACCAGTCCAATTCTTTTCAAATTTGGTATGAAGCATCTTTGGAACAAGGTGGACATACATTGTAAATGTCAGGACTCCAGCACCCCTAGGCTTTAGGGGCGGGGCAAAACACTGTCCAAAATTGTCCATTTTTCAAAAATCTTCTCAACAAGAACCGCACACGTGCAAGAAAAATTAAATGCATGGTGATGTAGAACAGGAAGGCCTCTACCAAAATTGTAAATTTCATGATCAATGGGGTAGGTGTTCTGACCCCAGGGCCGGTCAAACTTAGTATGTAGTGTTTATGTGTAAAACACTTTAATAACATCTTCTTTAGTGCTATTGATACTAAATTGAAACTAAATGGATATTTAGAAAGAACAGGTAGTCCTTTACCAAAATTGTAAATTTGATGATCCCAGCGGTAGGGGTTTTGGTATCATTGTGGGGCCAAAATGATAAGTTATTAAATGTGTGAACAATAGACAATTTTAACTTTTTGATCACTATGATATCGTTCCAATTCTTTTCAAATTTGGTATGAAGCATGTTTTGAACAAGATGGACATAAATTGTAAATTTTAGGATTTCTGCACCCCTAGGACATTGGGACGGGGCAATAACTGCCAAAAATTGACAAATTTTCAATAATCTCCTTCTCAATAACCTCCTTCTCAAGAACCGCACAAGTGTAAGAAAAACTAAATGCATAGTGATGTAGAGCTGGAAGGCCTCTACCAAAGTTGTAAATTTCATGATCTCCGAGGCAGAGGGGTTCTGACCCCAGGGTGGGTCCAAACTTAGCATATAGTGTTTATGTGTAAGTTTGCTGCTACTGTATCAATCTAAATGCATAAGGGAATAGCAGAAAAAGATGTGCAAAAAATGGTGAATTTCACAACCCAGTGTTTTGACTCTAGGATGGGTCCAAATTAGTCATATCTTTTAATGTTAATACATCTTTTATCATATTATGTGAAGCCTTTTATCAGTGTATGCACTTAAGAGGGCATTGAAGTTTTAAGAACACATCTTGTTTTATACTTTGCTGAATGTTAAAATTTAGCTTAGATATTCAGAAAAAGAATTTTTTTCTAGATTTCATAGCCCTTAGGAGTAGTGATAATTTTTCACTAGTACTCAGGTGACCAATAAGGTCTGTGGGTCTCTTGCTATGTCTCATCCGAAGAACCGCCCCATTATGACAAGTAAAGGGTACTGAGGACTCTTTCTAACCCGGATCCACACTGGAAGTGCTGAATTGAAGAATACGTGTAGTGAACTAAACTTTGCCACTCCCCTCCTACGATTTATAAGATATTGAGATTTGGACAGAATGACTTTCTTGCTTGTCAAGAATTCTAATGCAAGTGCGAAGTGAAGTCCGACTGATCCTTCCCCTACTTAAAACAAGAGGCCAATGGGCTACATCGCTCACCTGATTCACCTTGTCTATATGTGAAGACTTTCCATATATATTTGCATGTAAAACCTTAGTCTCTATTATGGCCCCAACTACCTCCGGGGGCCATGATTTTTGAAAACTAGAATCTACACAATGTCAGAAAGCTTTCATGTAAATGTGAACTTCTTTGGCCCAATGGTTCTTGAAAAGAAGATTTTTTAAAGATTTTCCCTATATATTTGTATGTAAAAATTTGATCCCCCTAGTGGCCCCATCCTACCCCCGGGGGCCATGATTTTAACAAACTTGAATCTGCACCATGTCAGGAACCTTTCATGTAAATATCAGCTTTTCTGGCTTAGTGGTTCTTGAGAAAAATATTCTTAAAGATTTTCCCTATATATTTGTATATAAAACTTTGATCCCCCTTGTGGCCCCATCCTACCCCTGGAGGCCACGATTTGAACAAATTTGAATCTGCACTATGTCAGAAAGCTTTCATGTAAATATCAGCTTTTCTGGCTCAGTGGTTCTTGAGAAGAAGATTTTTAAAGATTTTCCCTATATATTTGTATGTAAAATTTGTTCCCCCTTGTGGCTCCATCCTACCCCCGGGGGCCATGAATTGTACAAACTTGAATCTGCACTATGTCAAAAGGCTTTCTTGTAAATATCCGCTTTTTTGGCTCGGTGATTCTTGAGAAGAAGATTTTTAAAGGTTTTCCCTATGGATTTGTATGTAAAAATTTGATCCCCCTTGTGGCCCCATCCTACCCCCGGAGGCCATGATTTGAACAAAATTGAATCTACACTATATCAGAAAGCTTTCATGTAAATATCAGCTTTTCTGGCTCAGTGGTTCTTGAGAAGAAGATTTTTAAAGATTTTCCCTATATATTTGTATGTAAAACTTTGATCTCCCATTGTGGCCCCATCCAACCCCTGGGGGCCATGATTTTAATAAATAAAAGGTTTGTTTGGACACTATTCGTTAAGGAAAGCACTTTAGGTTTGACAAACATTACTCTTCTGTCATGCCACGACTCAGCAAAAACCAACGTAATCGTGCTGTTGGGATGCGTCAAGCTGGAATGGCACGAAATATCGTAGCAAGATACTTTGGAGTTCATTGGAACACCATCCAGTCATTATGTAGACGTTTCCAACAATCTGGTAACACTCGGGATCGACCACGTTCTTGGTGTCCTCATGTGACGTTGCGTCGACAGGACAACCACATTAGACTTGTGCAACTGAGAAATCGTTTCCAGCAGAAAGTTTGACTGCTCCTAGCATTCCTGGACTTCGACCAATCAGTCCAAGAACTCTGCATAATCGTCTGTGCGAGCACAACATCAGACGTCCAGCGGTGCGCCCAATACTGCTTCAACGTCATCGTATCGCTAGACTAGTGTGGTGCAGACGACATTTGCGATTCAGAATACAGGTCTGCGCCAATATTCTGTTAACTGATGAATCCAGATTTCATTTGGATAGCAGTGACGGCCGTTGTAGAGTGTGTCGTCGCATGGAGGAGCAGTACCAGGACGCATGTGTTGTGCAACGTCGAGAATTCGGTGGAGCTAGCGTTATGGTGTGGGGTGGAATAACAGCAACTGGAAGGACCCCTCTACAAATTGTCAATGGAAATCTCACCGGCGTACGCTATCAAAACGAAATTATTCAGCGCCATGTGATACTCTTCATATAGAGACAGCAAAATCACATCACTCTGCAACAAGACAACGCAAGGCCACATGTTGCACGTGTAGTCAGAGGCTTTTCTGTTCAACAGTATGTCGATGTCTTGCCTTGGCCAACTGTTTCCCTCGATTTATCGCCGATCGAGCACATCTGGGATGAAATGGAACGACGTCTACGCTGTTTACCAAGTCAGCCAGTGACATTGGCTGATTTAGACCAGGCTTTAACCAACATCTGGAACAACATCCCTCAAGCATTTCTGAACACTTTAGTGGCATCAATGGGGCGCCGTTGTGAAGCATGCGTGAATGCAAATGGTGGCCACACGCGTTATTAACTTTGTTAATTCAAGTTCGAATACCCGTGTCTATCGAGTGCGCTGAAATTGACGTTATTCGACGCTAACATTAATGGATTATTATACCCCCCGAACGAAGTTCTGGGGGGTATATAGGAATCACTCTGTCGATCTCCAGATTCGTGTCCGGGCCATAACTTCTTTGTTCTTTGACATAGGCATACCATATTTGGCACACAGGTGGATCACCATGAGACAATGTGTCGAGTACCTTCATGACCTCTGTAAGACCTTGACCCTTGACCTTAAGGTCAAATTAAAGGTTTCTTACAATGGATTCGTGTCCGGGCCATAACTTCTTTGTTCTTTGACATAGGCATACCATATTTGACAAATGAGTGTATCATCATGAGACGATGTGTCATGTACCTTCATGACCTCCATATGACCTTGACCTCAAGGTCAAAATTAAAGGTTTTTACAATGGATTCATGTCAGGGCCATAACTTCTTTGTTCTTTGACATAGGCATACCATATTTGACACATGAGTGTATCACCATGAGGCGATGTGTCATGTACCTTCATGACCTCCATATGACCTTGACATCAAGGTCAAAATTAAACGTTTTTACAATGGATTCGTGTCAGGGCCATGACTTCTTTGTTCTTTGACATAGGCATACCATATTTGACACATGAGTGTATCACCATGAGATGATGTGTCAAGTACTTTCATGACCTCTATATGACCTTGGACTTTAACGTCAAGGTCAAAATTGATTATAGGGTTTTGACATAGTCATACCATAAGACATTGGTGTATCTCCATGAGACTATGTGTCATGTACATTCATGACCCCTTTATGACCTTGACCTTTGATCTCAAGGTCAAAATTATAGGTTTATGCCATGGATTTGTGTTTGGACTATATCTTCCATTTTCTTCTACAAAGGCATACTATATTTTTACACTCAGGAAAGAGGTAATTTATACCTATTAACAACACCCTTTGGGAGATTGGGGTAAGCATTGCTCACAGTACATCTTGTTTAATACTGTAACACATACATTTGTTAACAGTATTACAAAAAATAAAATTTGTTCATAGTTTTTTTTTATTTATTATTTTTTCATATATTAAAAAATGCAGCTTCTTTTTCCCCGCTAGTATACTGTATATGCAAAGTGACGGTAAAGAATTGTAAATCCCGAAGAGACAACAAATTTTGAAAGCTGCTTTTATTATCTAATAAATAGTCTATTATAAAATCTGCGTAACTTTGCATTGCGTAAATTTTTATTAGCTATAGAATAATATAAAATTAATATATTGACCCCATGAACAGCTCAAAAGTGATGTTCATTTCTTATATCTATATTCATTTACTAAATCACCATGTTTTTTGGGGTTTTTTTTTTAGATTGCCTGTATAAGTTAGGAAATATTTTGTTTCATAAAACCACAGGCAATTGCATCGCTTGGGGTCGAATTTACTATATAAAGAGTAAAGGTATAGAACTCTAAATATAGGGTACCCAAGTTAGCCGATGTAAAAACAATAAATTGATTGATATAAAATTCTACTTTGTATTTTAATTTATTCATACATAATCAATCTAC
Source organism: Ostrea edulis (assembly GCF_947568905.1). NCBI lineage: Eukaryota > Metazoa > Mollusca > Bivalvia > Ostreida > Ostreidae > Ostrea > Ostrea edulis. Next base: position 61,040,387 of record NC_079168.1, on the reverse strand, counting down.
ATTACTACCAAAGTTCATCCCGAAATTCCGTATACTTCCCAAGATATGCATTTTTCCGAGTTCATTTCTGTATATCTTGGGAAGTATACGGAATTTCGGGATGAACTTTGGTAATAATGTAGATTGATTATGTATGCATAAATTAAAATACAAAGTAGAATTTTATATCAATTAATTTATTGTTTTTACATCGGCTAACTTGGGTACCCTATATTTAGAGTTCTATACCTTTACTGTTTATATAGTAAATTCGACCCCAAGCGATGCAATTGCCTGTGCATAAAACGAACTCCTAAGATCCACCCCAATCGTAACTACTCGGCTGATGTGTAATTGTATACATGTATACGTATACATGTACATATCAATATACACAGTAAAATCAACAATTTTTGAGGTAATGACTCATGAAAATTGGTCCCCATAAAAATCGATTACTCCCTAGTAAACTAGTATATTCTATACATTATCGATATAAACATTTGACATGTGCTTGTCCTTTAAAAATGTCGTAGCCCATGGATATCCGGGTTAGAATAGGCCCTTTGCAATACCCCTTGTTTGTCGTAAGAGACGACTAAATAGGGGGATCCTTCGGATAAGACCGGAAAAACCGAGGTCCCGTGTCACAACAGGTGTATCATGATAAAGATCCATCCCTGCTCAAAGGCCATAAGCGCCGAGCATATGCGTACATTTTGCAGCCCTTCACCGGCAATAGTGACGTATCCACATGATCGATCGGTTGCTTTTACGTCTCTTCCAGGATTTTTCACTCATATTAAGAGGTCACCATCTGTAGGTGAAGTACCACAAATGTAGACCAGGTCTACGTTTAGCGCTCAGCGCAGTAGTAGTGAGGGTTCTTTATCATGCCAACGCATGCACGGGACCTCCGTTTTAAAGGTCATACCTGAACGACCAATGATTCTCACTTCTAAATTCCGAGCGATCGGCGAAGGAGAAATCACTACCTATTTTAACGTCTTAGGTTTGCCATGAGTGAAAAATTCTTGAGAGGGACTTTAAACAACATTAAATCAATCAATATTAGGCTTGACGCAGCCATGGCACGAGCGGAGCTCGAACTCACGACCTCCCGGTTACGAAGCGAACACTCTACTACTGAGCTACCACGATTCCATATGAGTGGAATATTATCGAGTGGGACGTATTTATTATATGATCTGAAACATCGAATCGATACTAGAGTATACGATATCTGGTCGATCATCTCCATTTACAGCTAGATCAGTACATAGTAGTGAATCCCCTTATGATAAATGGCATTTACAAAAATATATTTACATTTTCAACTGTATTCTCCTACATAACACTATTACGAGCAATACGTATTTATTACTGCATAAATCCACTACGGGGTCAACAGAGGTCACGGCTGTGCGTATGAACATTTGTTCAAAGTACGTAACAGGTACTACTTTTACTAAGGCAATACATCTAGCAATCGCTTTCACTTACTGCAGAAGTCTCCACAATAGATAAAATCAACATCACAAAATGTATTTATGGTTTTATTTGTATTCCAAGCTGTGGACTTTCATCAATAATTGATAAAAGCATTTCTGTAAACAATGTCTTACTGATGTATGTCTAAAATTTCACCTGCTACAACTTCAGTGAACTTCACCCTGGTCATCGGTGATGCGGAATTGTACCTACTGCTAGACGATGACATTAGTCTTTAGCAAAAAGATCATTCACAGGATGTATGGCCGATAAGTCGTCAAAGTACATAAGACCTACACACCGCACTGCCTCCGTGCCACAGCAGCCATAAGGTGATTGATGTCGGTTTCCAAGTTTATGTCGGGACATCGAAGCGAGGCGTCGTTATAAACTTCTTACAGAAATTCATCAAGTCAAACGAAGCATTCAGTGAGCTCATGTTTGTCAACAGTTACATATCCAAATCCAAACCGTCCCTTACCTGCGTGCTGTTCCACATTCTCTGCGATATTCAGTTCTTTCCGGAGATTTATCTGAGCTGCGTCCTCTGTCCTGTCTATAAATGATTGCCTACACCTGACGACTGCCGCCCTGTTCTTCGTGTTCCTCCACCTCAGTCTTCTGTTAACTCCGTAATATCCACAGAATATCTTTCAAAGTCAGTCTTCAACGTTTTCACTTTTCAAAAGTGAAACCGCATCACAACTGTATGTGTAACCTTGCGCACCCCGTTTAAATCATAATTCCCCCACCCTCTAAAATTAACATATGGAAGAGTTTTCCATTACTCCCGAGTTAATGCATATATTGATATATTTGCTTTCTACCGTCGTTATAATTAAAACAGTACTAGTTCTTCATTTGATGGAACTTTGTTTTGTGTTGTCATTTTGAACATGCAAGGTGAAGATAACGAACAGTGATCAATCTCATAACTCCTATAAGCAATACAAAATAGATAGTTGGGCAAACACGGACCCATGGACACACCAGAGGTGGGATCGGGTGCCTAGGAGGAGTAAGCATCCCCTGTTGACCGGTCACACCCGCCGTGAGCCACATATCCTGATCAGGTAATCGGAGTTATCCGCAGTCAAAATCAGTGTGCCAACATCTATGACGCTTCGTTGTGGAGGTCAACAATTTGAAATGTATGGACACGTATTGTTAACACAATTCAGTAATGTTACCGATCAAAAATGTAAATATAAGTAATAAGGTATCATTTTAAAATATTTATCGGGATATAAATACAGGTTGGTCAAGTGATTAAATTCCATAAAGCCCGAAGGCTTTCTTAAATGAATGCGTTAACATTGACAGAGTAAATGCACTGGATGAAAATATTGCTTGAAAAATGTTTATTCTGGAATAGTAAAATATACAAAAAGAGAATCATGATGGAAATACACAATCATTTGCATTATTACGAATAACAGAATTATTTATCTCTACATTTTTCGGTCCACCAAGACGCATGCTTTCTATATTTTTCTTATTTCTGTGTTACAGATATGGTCACTGGGGCAGATATCAGACAATACAAGCCGCCTTCATATTTCTACATATATGGCAAGCTGGTTTTCAGCTACTGATTGGAGTTTTTATAGGTAAAATATTAAAGAATTGATATACATGTATCGCGTCTCATATCCATAGATCCAAAGTCTGCGAATACCTGTCTTCCTAACGAAGTGTTTTCCCAATTAAACAGACGAACATAATTAATATTTGGTTAGGTAAACCGGTAATCTTGATCAGTATGTTCCGATATATCATTAATTTCCAATCATAATTTCATATCATTATATTGTCGTCTGTCACTTGATGAATCAAAATTTATTCAGTTACAATAAAAACACTAAAAGAATACAACACAAAAATTGCACATTTAAAGAAACATGTCAACTTCTTTACCAACTCAGAAGAGAATGCAAACACTTTCAGTCTGTTTTCTCCTAGGAAACAATTACAAATATTTAACATAAACCCGCATCCAGGTCTTTCACTTGGCGACAAAACTTCATCTCTATTATGATTTCTATCGATGGGCTAAATATGAAATACATGTAGAAGAACTTGATATCTAGTAAGAATGGATATAAAGTATAAGAGGAATACTAAAATCCCGTATTAGACACATCAAAACAAAACTGCGTACCATCTATCCTTCTGTGTTTAGTAAATCAAAATTAGATAGGTTACATGAGGAATGTTTTAGTTCCAGCTGACTAAGCTTGTAACAACATTGTCTGTATTTGTAAAGTCTCATTATTACAACTGTATTTTAAACGAACTTTAATTTCCCATTTGGTAATCGGGCTTACCAACCATCCACTCAAAAGATGAAATTCTTCAAAATCATACTTCTGATTTAAACACATTTAATATCCCAGCCAATGGGACGGATGAATGGAAGATGAAGATAGCGAAGAGTGACCAATCTCACAAAATTGAATCAATATGAGTTACCGTTCCTATACTGGATTCCTAGTAATCACAAAAAGCCTTAGAAAGGTACATTGCTGGTTTTACCTAGCCCCTATTTTTGATCCTCACGAAGATATTAACAGCTGTGACGGAGAAACTTCAAACGTACTGTGCTTCAACATATGCCAGAAATGGTGTAAATCAAATGTGGATTCTAAAATCTTCTAAAGATCTAGTAATTTTGAAATCATAAAACTTTTCTCAAATCAACAACATCAAAACATATGATTTTCAACTCTTTACACGACCATTCCTCACGATAAATTAAAGACTAGACTTGATCTCAAAGACAGCTGCTTCTTTAACGAAAACCGGTAAAAGAAAATATTCATATCTAGTGATCAGTCATTCAAAAATGACTTTGTTAAACATCATTCTGATTCTACGCACAATTATTCAAAAGAGTTTAACCTAGAATTCGTTATTGACAATATCTTGACTTCGTAGTCTTTGGTGATCAGGTCTTCCATAAGTCTGTTGGAATTTCCATGGGCACGAATTGTGCTTCTTTGTTAGCTGACCTGTTTTTATCTTCTTATCAGGATTAATTCCACATTTGGTAATCCTACCTATAGTATACTCCAAGTTCCCTTTTAAAAGATGAAATTCTTCAAAACCGTGCTTCAGTTTTCAAACACATTTAATATCCCAGTGAATGGGACGAATGAATACCGTATCTATACTGGATTCCTAAACTTCACAGAATCCTTACAAACATGGTTGAGAGGTGAAGATAACGAATGAACAGTGATCAAACTCATAACTATTATAAAGAAGACAAAGCCGAGAGTAGGGCAAACATGGACCCTGGACACACTAAAGGTTGGATCAGGTACCTAGGAGCAAGTTTTCTTTGTCAACAGGTCAATACGCCGTGAACCGTATATCTTATCAGGTAAACGGAGTAATCCATAGTCAAAAGTAGTGTGCATAAAATATCTCAATTGGTATGAAACATGTCAGACAACATTGTTCCCATGTAGAATACTCCATACAATAAGATCCATCGTTTGAAAACTGACACACACGCAGAAAACTGACACACACGCAGAAAACTGACACACACGCAGAAACTGACACACACGCAGAAAACTGACACACACGCAGTATCCTTGCAAGATCGACATGTTGCTACCACACTAACCTTCGTGAAAGGCAGGATTACTGAGTATAGAGTTCAAATGTCAGAATACCTCATATAAGAGTTGAAACTCTCTCCGTTCGATTACAACTCGGGTAATCCGAGTTTGTAATCAGATATGAACCGAAGTCACCTTAATTTAGCAGTACGCACTGGGTATGTGCAACATCCGTTGCAACGACTGTTTGCGATATTCAAGTCACATACCAGCTCAGTGTTTGGATTCGAAGTGTTGAAGTCGTCGTTTCTGCTTGTGGTAAGCTACTCTTTTATCGATACTTGGATATCAGATGAATTGTCATTAATTTGCCTACCGCTACTACATCTCTAGCTTCCGAGACAAGGACGGTTAATCTATAAGTTAGCCATAACTACAACGATTTTTGTTTAAACGAAAATTTGTGTATTTCTGTGCTGATGCCATGAGCAAAGAAAACGAATTGGGGAAGGCGACCTGATGTTGACATCCTTTTGTAGATACAAATCTCCCAGCTTTAGTTACAGAATGATAATGGCTTTACTACTGGCAGTATGCATGTATAAGAATCAATGCCCGAGTAAAAATGGATACTTGATAATTTTTTCCATTAATTCTTCTGTCAATAAATTTCACTATCCTCACTAGCAGTTAGGAATGATGATAATAAAGAATGTTCCATCACTGAAATGGTTGGTTCGTTGTATATTGTGTAACGCCCCGCTCTAAGGACCTATTCTAACCTGGATCTTCACGGTATAGTTGGTTGATGGAGGTGTTCTGTATCGAAAATAAATATTTCATGAGAAGAGAATAAAGACTCGGAGGTTTACTAGATTGATTTATTGATTTGATATTATTTAACGTCCCACTCGACAATGTTTCACTGCCGATAAAGGGCTGCAAAATTTAGGCATATGCTCGGCGCTTACGGCCTTTGAGCAGGGAGGGATCTTTATCGTGCCACACCTGCTGTGACACGAGACCTCGGTTTTTGTCGTGTCATTCAAAGTACCGCCCCATTTAGTCGCCTCTCACGATAAGCAAGGGGTACTGAGGACCCATTCTAACCCGGATACCCATGGAATGAGGGTTACTAGAATATTGAAGTTATAGATCTAAATCAGTTGCATTAAACATAAATTATGAATCTTCAGGATTTATTTATATTTATGTTCTAGTAAACCAATGTCACTGACAAATGTTAAGTTACGTTAAATAAAAATTGTCAACTCAAAATATGAAAATATTAAGAAATCTCTATGTTTTTATTTCTCATATTTTTGAGATTGTCTGTTGTTCTTCTGCTACCTCTTAAACGCATTACTATTATGTGTATTTATACATACAATGTATATTACTAGGTTATGTTCCCCTCTGATATCTAAGAAAGTTGCATTGTTCCATATATGTCTTGCACGTATTATATTTCTTGTACCTCATGTACCGTTTAACATGGTTTGAGCAAATACATGTAAATTGAATTGAATTGATCTCGGCCACTCTTTGAAGACGAGAAAAGGTTGGTGAAATGTGTGATCAAGAGCGGCCAGGCGTGAAAAACGACTGACCGACCGACCGGGAGGGATATTTAATCTACCTGAGGTGTGAAAAAACACAAGTAGCCTCTATCATTTCTTTGGTTTACCGGTGTCGTCAAGGGACTTGGCTAATCAAAGCGACCCTTCCAAATTCTGTACGAAAGCGGTAGTTAAATAAGAACAAACACTTGACTGTTAATGATAATTATCAAAAGATAAATAAATTTTCTTGATTTCCATAGACTTAGAATTCGTAAGAAATATTCAAATTACAATTTCATATTTACTACTGTCCTTTTAAAAACGTCAAAACGAATTTGTTAATGACCTAAGCGATGGTCGTAAACAGTTTTTATAGATAAGAGCTGGTAGCTGTCCGGGAAACTCACAAAACCCTTCAAAATCGATCACATTTCATTTTGTTAACCACCGTAAAATAGGTGAAATATTGCCAAAATGGCGATAAACCGAAATCAATCCGTCAGTTAATCAATTAATGTACTCGTCGTATGAATATGGCATGTCAAACGTTGCAATATTTGATCTTTTCCATTTGTATTGTATAATTTTCCATTTGTATTCTATATTTTCCATTTGCATTGTATAATTTTTCATTTGCATTGTATAATTTCCATTTGTATTGTATAATTTTCCATTTGTATTCTATATTTTCCATTTGTATTGTATAATTTTCCATTTGTATTCTATATTTTCCATTTGTATTATATATTTTTTTCGTTTGCATTGTATAATTTCCATTTGCATTGCAAAATCTTTCATTTATATTGCATCCCAGGGATTGTTTATTTTGATTTGTTACGAAGGATTTCATTAGTTTAGGTCCCACTTATATTTAGCCGTCACCAGGTGACGTACCACAAATAGACTTACTATGCTACATGTATGGGCACAGTGGCGTAACATTGGGGGTACTTTAACGTGTCAACGCCTGTCGATATTTACGTCTAAGGTTTGATGCAGCCATGACACGAGTAGAACTCGAACATGCAACTTCACAGTTATGAACCAAAGGGCATATCACTGAACTACCGCGATCGGTTCCATATAGGACTAGTTGAACATACATCTAGGCAGCAATGAGGAATCTTGCGCCGGGAGACACCCCCCCCCCCTCCCTTCACAAATGATATTTTATATACAGATGTCGAAAAAAGCATGCATGTACGTTTTATTTTGTCAGAACGCACTTGTCCAGGGGTCTTCCAGGGGCGGATCCAGGAATTGCGGTTACGGGGGCGCCATTTTATGAGGCACGGGGTCTGGGGGTTGCCTCAAGTGGGTAGGGGTCCAGGGGGCGAAGTCCCCGGAAGCTCCTGGATTTTACAGATTTCATAGGGCTTGAAATATGTCATTTTTAATCAAGTGAAATTAGTAAAATGACGCAAATTTTAAGGGTTTCTGGAAAAATTAAGTTCTCTCAATAAAGTACTTCAAGAAATCAAAAGACTTTGTCATTTATTTCTCCGGGAATGGAAGAAATCATTGCTTCTTTTATTGTTTGATACATTTTTCTAAACAAGATACCAAGATTTACCTTAAATTTGGAATTTTTGAGGGGGGGGGGGGGGCGCCGGCTGCGCCCCCCTTAAATCCGCCACTGACTTCGCCCTCCAACTGCAACCCCCCTCCCCCAAGGCTTTGCACTGGATTCACTAGGGATCTTAAGACAGTCCCCAGACATTCAGCAGTTTACTGCATCCTTTCGTTCAGAATTATCTAGATCAGTCAGTGGTTAAATAGGAGACTAGTTTGAATATGCTGATCACATTAGACGCATAAAAGCGATCAATTAATGGGGTGGGGGGGGTGGGGGGTGGTTACGCCATTACACTTAGCAAATACGGTACATTCCTGCGAAACGTGGCTCCTGAACTTTACCTCTTCAACATCTCGCGCATTACAAAATTCGATAAACGATAACTTAAGATTAATCCATTGAATAGTTGTAACAAACCAAACTCGAGGTTAACAATTGGTGGGGACCCAAGGGCTGAATTAAGTCCCCCGAATCTACTGAATTCTGACTTCATAAAAATGTGCATGCTTTTCTGGACAGTTCTATTTTTCAAAAAAATGATCGGGGGGGGGGGGGGGGGGTCGTCATTACTAGAGCTAGCTAAGTATTTTTAAAAATAACTAGTCCAGGACCTGGTCGTGGTAGTTCAGTAATATATCGCTTGGTTTGTGGGCGAGAGGTCGTGAGTTCGAGAACCGTTACCTTTTCTGGACAGTTCTATTTTTCAAAAAAAATGATCGGGGGGGGGGGGGGGGTCGCCATTACTAGAGCTAGCTAAGTATTTTTAAAAATAACTAGTCCAGGACCTGGTCGTGGTAGTTCAGTAATATATCGCTTGGTTTGTGGGCGAGAGGTCGTGAGTTCGAGAACCGTTACTGTTATTGCCGCATCAAAGCTTTAGAGACACAAAGACAGTGATTGCTCCTTTGCCAAACACTCGGCATTTAAAAGACCTTAAAAACAGATATTCCGTATCGCTGCACAGGCGTTGACACGATAAAGAACCGTCATTGCTACGGCCTGTCATCGTCAGTTACCCACGGATGCTTCTATTCGAGCGTGAGTGGACTCAAAACCGTGGTTTGCGACGATGCGGCCCTGTGTGCTAAGCACGTCTACAGTACAGATGTGGTACATCAGTGACGTTAACTAATGAAATCCTTCGTAACAAATCAAAATAAACATTCCCTGGATACAATACAAATGAAAAATTATACAATGCAAATGGAAAATATAGAATACAAATGGAAAATTATACAATACAAATGGAAACTATACAATGCAAATGTAAAATTATACAATGCAAATGGAAAATATAGAATGCAAATGGAAAATTATACAATACAAATGGAAATTTTACAATGCAAATGGAAAATTATACAATGCAAATGGAAAATATAGAATACAAATGGAAAATTATACAATACAAATGGAAAAGATCAAATATTGCAACGTTTGACATGCCATATATGAAGGAAAACATCAATTTGAAAGCTTATATGGTTTGGTTTTCAGGATACAGGCCAGACTTCCAATGTGCAGCTTCGGAGTTGGAAAACAAATATCTTACCAATGGTTCTATTTACGTGACATATGAAAAATGTCACATCAACATATTCCACAACGACACAAGTGGTTCGATCCCTCAGTTGATAGCAATGAAAGAATGTACTAACGGTTACCTGTACCATCTGGACAAAGACAGTACTATTGTCACAGAAGTAAGGATATGCCTTTAATATAAATTCATAATTGGTCAACCATGAGAGCATCCTGTATATATTTTTAGACAATAAAAACATAGAGTACTACATGGAAATTCGGTATTTCAAAAGATTTTTACCATACCATATTGATCTTAGAGGGCATTTTCCAATCTTTATTAAGACTATTCAAAGCAATAAAAATTTCAGTGTCCCCTTGGGATCTACGTTTTCAAACAACCTGAAACAGGAAATGGACATACCACAAATAAGTACATGTATTCATCGGTTACATTATTTTACAATCAAAATAAATAGCCTTAGTAACTCAAATACTTCAAATGACGGCATTATCCTGTTATTAGCACCGCGGTGCTAATAATAGTTGACGTTGTTGACGTTATTGACGTAAATATTTATAAACCTTATGAACTTTATTTATTGTGTTTCAATGAGAATTAAGCATTTTTTTTTGGCATTTGTTCCGATGCACTCTCTAGTTATATTTTTAGAAATTACCTTATTCTCAATGAAACTTATAACGGAATAGATGTATCCATAGAAACTAAAATTTGGCTTGCAGGAAAGTACCATTTATTCCGTTATAGACAAGAAGAAAGGTATCTTTAGAATTAATTTCATAACGGAATAACTGCCATATATTTAGATGAGCAGTAATGAGTATTTGTATTTTATTCCGTTATAGACCATGTAAAGTAATGTTTCTGTAGAGTAAATTTGATAACGGAATAAATGACATATATTAAAATGAACACTAATGCATATTTTCACTTTATTCTGTTAAAGACAAGAGGAAATGTTTTTCTTCAAATTAATTTGATAACGGAATAAATCGCATGTATTAAGATGAACAGTATTGCATATTTGCATTTTGCTTCGTTATAAACAAACATAAATGTTTCTGTACAGTTTATTTTATAACGGAATATAACCTCGAGATGAACTTTAATGCATATTTGCACTTTATTCCGTTATAGACAAGAAGAAATGTTTCTTCTAAAATTAATGTCACAACTGAATAAATGACATGTATTAAGATGAACAGTAATGCATATTTGCATTTTACTCCGTTATAAACAAAAAGAACTGTTTTTGTACAGTTAATTTGATAACGGAATATAAATTCAAGTTGAACTTTAATGCATATTTGTACTTTATTCTGTTATAAACAAGAATAAATGTTTCTCTTAAAATTAATGTCGCAACTTAATAAAGACCACGTATTAAGGTGAACAGTAATGCATATTTGCATTTTATTAAAAGGTTTAAAAAAAGGGGGGGGGGCTTTGACTTAAATTGCGATGAATAAATGAAGTATTTGTAAATTAAAACAATAAATTCAAAATCATGTTGAGGTCCATGTCTTTCATTGCGTACAAAGGGCAGTGTATTTGATTTCATGTACAGGAGAAATGCATTTGTGTACATTTTTCTCTAATGTTAATTATACAATTTATTGCATACAGGAACATTAATCGTTTGTCATCATGTCAATGTATTTCCATGTTCTCATTTTTGCACGGACTTTGAATGTGTTGCAATACATGTAGTGAATTAAGTCCTTTTAAATGGCTGTAAACAGTACTATACACTACCTGTACCTTTGATGGAAGGCACATTGAATGAGTCGCAAAGCATGACCGTCTACTATGTGTTTACATATGGCTTTCCTACATTTTCTTCGTCATCGTGGCATAATCATTCATATTATACCCCATCATACACAAGGTTGTTTTAATTTATACTTCTTTCACCTGTGCCATATTCAAATGTTTGAAAAATTGCATATTCCTATAGTAATTTAACGGAATAAACCAAATTTAAAGAGCAAATAACTCTTACTAAAGGAAAAATGCCTGTTATTAGCACCGCTGTGCGAATTAGTTTTGGCCATTCCACAGATGAAAACGTGCCATTTTTACAGTGATAACCCCCAAAAATCTCCAAGCCCCATTTTTTTATGAACTCCCCCAAAGAAACCCTTTCCCCGGGAATACTTCCCTTCGTAGAGCTTATAATCTTGATTTTTAAAACATTGTCTCTCTCTATATATACTCCTGTTCTTAGCACCGCGGTGCGAATTAGTTTTGAGGTATTTATATGAACGTCGTTTCTCTATATATACTCCTGTTATTAGCACCGCGGTGCGAATTAGTTTTGCGCATTCCACAGATCAAAACGTGCCATTTTTAGTATGGGATGACCATTTATTTCAAATACGAATAAAAAAATAAAATTTTGAATTTTCTCTGAATTTTATTTTAAACAGAAATTTCATTAGAAATCATCAAATAATGATATATTTATAACTTTTAACGCTTCTGACGTTACGTAAAAAAACGTCAAATATTATTAGCACCGCGGTGCTAATAACAGGATTATGCCCAAATGACTTGCATGAAAGTATATATCTCGATGACTTTGTTCTTTGTTATAGATTGAAATATATGATTGTTTAAGCAAAATCACAATACACAACGTCACAATCGAGGAGTCGTCACAGTGGATCACGAGGGGTCGGCTCCGAAGCGGAGCAAGTGCAGCATCACTGAGTATGAGATAGATTTTCTCATAAAATATACAATATTTCTGCAACATCATATTGCATTGAGTGTCGTAGATATATATTGATCAATCAAATTTGTCACCGAATTTCAGAAACCTGTACTTACCCCAAACACTTCGCTCGCGTTTCGCGAGTAGTCGATGAATGTAACCCATCTTTCTCGGTCATTTCATCTTACTGCCTACTTGATTTGTTTGATATAGAGTACGTATATCCCGATACCATGATTGTTGATGCACATTTCACATATCATTTGCACAAAATCGTACCAATTTGTAATGTGTTGCCTGGGGGCTATAATCTGGCATCCCGCGAGGACTATGCTCCATGTTTTTTACTGTATCGTGAGGCTTTAAAGTTTGGGCTTCTAGATACGAATTTTATCCTAAGCCTTTTAATATCACATATTTGTCAGTTTTCTTTTCATATTCAGAATAAAATATGGTGCGAAAGAAGTCCAATTTTACCAGAAATAGGTCTAAAAGTGGGTTATCTGCACCCCCCCCCCCCCCCCCCAAAAAAACCCACCCACAATAAGTATATCGAATCCGTATCGCTAATGCATTTTTTGGGGGGTTGAAATCTGTTTTCTAACGTACGCGAGTGATTCAGTCTTAATGTTTGTGTAAATCAACTTAACCAAAAGTACATACAATTTTTTTTTATCAAGCACGCAGAGAGAGAAGGGGGGGGGGGGGGGCTGTCCTATTTTTTCCAACAATGTACCTTTTCTGTTATCATTACATGCTAAATTGGTTATTTTAACAAGCAAAGTTTGATCTATGGGTTGCGCCCTGTTTTGAATAGTAGCATTAAATTTAGTCCTTAGTATGCTTTCTAACAGATGGTGCGATTTGGGTGTAGGACGGTAATATACGAAAACCTATTAGTATCATTCCATTATCTCGTAATTACAAGAAAATATCTCGTAATTACAGATAAATGTCTTCTAATTACGAGAAAAGATTTCGTAATTACGAAAAAAGATCTTGTAATTACGAGATAATCTCGAGATCTTTTCTCGTAATTTCGAAATTCACATTCCATTAACTCGTGATAACGAGATATTATCTCGTAATTACGAGATCTTTTCTCTTAGTAACGAGATAATTATCCCGTAATATCGAGATCTTTTCTTGTAAGTACGAGATCTTTTCTCGTAATTACGAGATGATTATCTCGTAATAACGAGATCTTTTCGCGTAATAACGAAATCTTTTCTCGAAATTACGAGATAGGGGAATGTAAATTTAATTTTTATATGATACTAATAGGGTTTCGTATATAATGATGGGTCGTCTGTAGCTTATACGCTCTAGTTTTGCGAATAGCCCACTTTTCATCCTATTCAGTCATGGAAAGATTTGACTTCTTTCGCATCATATTTTATTTTAAAGTATGAAATGAAAACTGACAAATATGTGATATTAAGTGGATCATGATAAATTCGTGTTTAGAAGCCCAAACTTTAAAGCCTCACGATACAGTAAATACATGGAGCATAGTCCTCGCGGGATGCCAGCTTATAGCCCTCAGGCGACACATTACAAATTGGTACGATTTTGTGCAAATTACGTGTAAAATGGGGAAAAAGTGCGATACAATCATCAACAATCATGGCATCGGTATATACATATTCTCTATCGAACAAATTAAGTAGGCAAAAAGATGAAATACTGATAGTCCAGTATTTTCTCAGAACATAGACACTGTAAAAGTTAAGTTAGAGAATATGTTAATTGTCATGCGTGGTGACTGGGATGTCCTTCAGGAGAAGGAAAAGGACACATTTAATGTTGAAAATCTCAACAATCCATGTGCACATAAAAAATATCAAACATTAAGGTAGATTTGGAGGTTGTTGATCCCTGGAGAATTTGGAATGAAGAAGGGAGACAGTAATGGAGAAGGTCAAATCCTATAATTCAAAGTAGAATAGATTACTTCCTTGTTTCAGGATGTATATTTTAATAGTAAAGCATGTGATACTAAAATAATTTCTGGGTGTAGAACTGACCATTCAGCAATTATGCTTTAATTCAAAACCAATGAAAATAATAGAGGTAGAGAATATTGGAAGTTAATTCTCAGCTATTTTATGAAAATGAATATACAGATAAAGTAAGACAACCAGAGCCCCCCCCCCCCCCCCCCCCCCCCCCCCCCCCCCAATTAAAGTCTGAAAGCAAGTTGCTGGAAAAAGAAAATTTGGATTTAGAAAATACGATAAATGCTTCAGGGTAAAAAAGAGGACGTTGAACTTCTAGAGGAAGAAAAAAAAACCAATCCTTGCAAGTTACAAGAGAAAAATACATTGAGGGTTTAATGTTAAGATCAAAAGAAACATGGTATGAAAAAGGAGAAAGAAACACATACTATTTCTGTAAATTAGAAAGAAAGAATTTTGTAAATAAAACAATATCAGAACTCATTGATGTTGATGGAAACCATATTATGAATTAGGAGCATATATTAGAAGAACAAAGATCATTCTTTTCAAATTGATACAAAAGTTAAAAACAGTATAGAAGTGCAACATTACTTAGTGAAAGCGTGTTTCTAAACCACAAAGTTAAACTATCAGAAAATCAGAAGGATTTCTGAAACTATCAGAAGTATTGAAAGTTATGAAAAACAATAAATGGCTCAGATGGTATTACAGTAGAATTCTATTTTATTTGGAGGGACTTGGAGTATTTGTATTTGTTTATCATTCTTTGAATGAAGCATACCTTACAGAACAAATGTCTTCATTTCAATCCCAAGGAATAATAATTTGCATTCCAAAAGAGGAAAAAAATAGGCGTTATCTGAAAACTGGCGACCTATCACTTTACTTAATGTGGACTATAAGATAGGTTCCAGTGTTATAGTCAACCGCATTAAAAAAGGTACTGAATGACATAATAAGTGACACTCAAAAGGGATTTATAAAGGGCAGATTCATTGGTGAAAATACTCGTTCTCTATATGACCTTATTAAATATTTAAGAAAAGAAAAACAGTTTGGAGTACCCCTTCTACTAGATTTTGAAAAGGCTTTTGACTAGTTGGAATGGGATTTTATTGTCAAGGCTCTTAAGGCATTCAATTTTGGTGATTCTTTTATCAAATGGTGTCTTACATTTTTTTTTGTCATCCAGCACTAGCTGTATAATAAATAATGGCCATTTACCAGAATTTTTTATCCTTGAGAGGGGTTGAAGACAGGGTAATCCTTTGGCTCCATATCTTCTTATCATAACAGTAGAGTTGCTAGCAATTATAACTATTGGTGGGGAAGAAAATAAATTGGGGCAATATGCAGATGATTCATTTTTACTATTAGAAGGAAGTGAATATTCTCTAAGAGAATCAATGAGTGTTATTGACAAGTTTGGTATATCTTGGGCCTGAAACGTATTACAAAATCACAAGTCGTATGGATTGGCAGTAGAAAAAACTTTGGAATAAATTTTAGCAAAAACCTTGAAGATATGATAACATGCAATTATTAATCCAAAATTACTTCTATTAAAAGGTTATTAGGATCATGGGAAAAAAAAGAGACTTAACACCTATTGGGAGAATAACAATCATTTTTCAGTAGTAAGAATGATCTATTAATGATACACGGATTTTACTTTGGGGCAGTGACAATTTGAGGTATGAAACTAACAGCAAAATGTTAATGCTGTTCACAAATTTATACTTAATTCAGGCAGATTCTTATGATAGAAATTCACTTTATGATAAATGTACATGTATTTCTTTAATCTATACATATGTTTTATGACAATTGTTAACAATTAATCTAAGGTGAGAACCTCGTAAGTTGTATAAGAACTTGTGTTCAAACCCGTTGTATATTATATATGCAATAAAATATGTTCAAACCAACAATCATTAAAAAAAGTAGCACTGCCTAAGCTGATACACTTATTTTCTGCCTTGCCTGACCCTCCAAAGAATATTTTAAATGAAATGAATAAAATATTTTTCAAATTTATTTGGGGATATAAGATCGAAATGGTAAAAAGAAATACAC
The DNA here is from genome assembly GCF_947568905.1 of Ostrea edulis. Taxonomy (NCBI): domain Eukaryota; kingdom Metazoa; phylum Mollusca; class Bivalvia; order Ostreida; family Ostreidae; genus Ostrea; species Ostrea edulis. Next base: position 61,023,914 of record NC_079168.1, on the reverse strand, counting down.
TCATTGGTAATTATGATGATGGAGGGCTAAACGTGGTTCACTTACCCTCTTTCATTTCATATATCAAATTAAAATGGGTTAAAAGGTACATGTCCAAATATGAAGGTACCTGGCAGCATTTGTTACTTTGCATTTTTAACCTTAAGAATATAGATTTCATTTTTTATTTATCCAAAAAAAAAAAAAAATCATCAAGAGTTTGTGGTTTTTTAAATTCCTAATGATTTTTGGAGAGATGTTATTAAAGCATTAGTAAAGGTTAAGAAAGTCCTGAACATGTATCAACCTACTTGTGCTTAGATAGTAGAAATTTTTGCTGAGTACAAAAGTGGGCATTCTAAACAAAATGGGTTGATAATGGTATTAAAAACTTAGAGGACCTGGTGTCTGAACATGGAAACATTAGATGTTTTAATGAAACAAAAGGAGTGCTTGGTACTAATAACTTTTTAGACTATTTTCATGTAATATCAAAAATACCATCAAAAGTCAAAAAGAGATATTGCATTGAAAGAAGGTAGAATTCAAGACAATAATGAACATAATTAAATATGTATTGTACAAAAATTGTTGTCAACATGCAATGTTGAATTTTTATATCAAATCTTGAAAGGAAAGGAGTTTATAGCGCCAATTTCTAAAAGGATAAGGGGATTCTTTACTAGATGAACCCATTTCAGGAAAAATTTGTAAATGCATCATTATGTACAAAAGAGACAAAAATTACAAAATACCGAATACTAATGAATTACATTGCTACCAAACTCCTTTCTTTACAAAATTGAAAGTTCAGACAATAATTTGTGTACATTTTGTAATTGTGAAGCAGAAACAATAATTCCCATATTCTATGACTGTGTAGATGTCAACTTATTTTGGAATGATTTTGAGCAATGATTCGATGCAATTGAAAATGGTTATAAAATTTCAAGAAGAATAGTCTTACTTGGTACTATAGAAGGAAGTTGTTTAGAAAATTAAATTTTATAAGTATCAAAAAGTTTATATATTATTCCAGATCACAAGGAATCAGGCCAAATTTTCTGAGGCAGTAAACTTATTCAAGTACTACAAAAAAATGGAAAAATACTGTGCAAATGTGTTTCAAAGCAAAGCAAATTTAGTAAATGGTCAATATATGATATTGTTTATACATAATGTAGCAAGTGATGAAAAACTAAAGCTTTATAGGTTATATTTGTTATCATTATTTTTAGTATCATTTTGTTGATATGTATATTTTCAATACCTTTAAATTATGCCTAGCTGTCAAATACTAGTTTATGTAGAAAGTATTTTTGTATGGAAGATATTGTGTGCATGTGTGTGATTTTGTGTGTGAGATCATCTATGTAGATGTTATTGTAAATGTCTATAGTAAAGCATAATAAAAGAAAAAGATGAAATGACCAAGAAAGATGGGTTCAATTCATCAATTTCAAGATTGTAGACCTACTCGTGAAACGCGAGCGAAGAGTTTGAGGGAAGTACGGGTTTCTGAAATTCGGTGACATTTGATTGATCACGTTATATCTACAACAACACTCTCTGCAATATGATGTTTGCAGAAATATTGTATTTTATGAGAAAATCGATCTCATACTCAGTGATACTGCGTTTGTTCCGCTTGGGAGCCGAATCCTCGTGATCCACAGTGACGACTTGCGACGTTGTATACGGTGGAAATGGTTTAAAGTTTTCCAGAGCTAAATTGCACAAACGTATTTTTGTTCTAAAGAAAGTCCCACTAATGATCCGCATTTGCAATTAAATGGTACACCAGTCAAAAAGGTCAAGTTCTTAGATGTTATTTTTATAATAAAGTTTCTATAATTCCATACACAGCAATGCTCATAGAAAAAATATACAAAGGTTCTGGTTGTAACCCATGTTATCTATGCTTCCACGCAGACACTCTTCTAGATCTACATTGCTCATTAATCCGTTTAAACCTAGACTATTGTTGTATAATATATGGAGCGGCAAGAACGTTTTATATTATCAAAACTCGAGATGCAATACACCATCAAGGACTTCGTCTGCCTGACAACTTTTCGAATCTCTCCTGTTGAAGTTTTTTGCTAATTTCTATGTTGAGGAAAACGAAACACACAGTTTGAAGATTTACATGACAAGAAATAAGAATGTTTTAAATGAGTTAGTCTACGAGTCAAAAACATATGCATGGTTCTACATGTAGCTTACCATTGGACATTGTAAAACCCTCGACTCATGCATTCTGAAATACCGCCATGGAAATTGAGAAAACCACAAAGTAGATATATCATTGTTGGAATTCAAGAAATCTGAAAAAATAACTGTTGTTTTCAATCAAAAACAATCTGAACAGTCTATAAATTCTACAATTGAGATTTACACAGAAGTCCAAAAGACCAAATATAGTAGGTGATGTGACGTTTCCTCTATCAAATGAAGCAACCATTTAGGCAGCATGAATATTGATACCCATACATTTAAAAAATTATAAGCAAACATTATCTTCTAACTAAACAAGGTAAAATAGCTTACTTCAGCTGGATTCCAAGTCAAATACAAGTGATCACTAGGTCGAATGCTGTCTGACATGCTTCATTTTATACCTACTTTTCAGCGATTTTGATTTTACAAGCTGTCTGCTTTTCCGCGACTACTACATATTGCTTTTCCGCGATTGTATGTTTTACTATATGTTATGTGTTATCTCCTTTATTTCATACCTCCTTTCTCGCGATTTTTAAATGGTCACGGTTAGCGCTTACCACCAAACGGTTGCCGAAATTCACTTTTAATATCTCGCGTTACGATATTATAGCGAGAAAGATTTGTCCTAACAACATGTTTAGAATTTCAATAGCGGAAGTGTCGTGGGGTTATTTTGAGAAGTTTACATAGCAATGACCAATGAGATTTTAAGTATATTATCATTACATGTTGTATTGACAATCTCGTGGCTGTATTGTCACTTTCTAGTGCACTCTTCTTGAGCAAGTCAATTTTTTAAATGAGACATGGACGCCGACAATATGGAGTTTTTTTTTTTATAATACTGCAGCGACAGAGGTGAATAGGCAACAAAAAGAGTTATTTAACAGCTCACAGAGCATGATGGGTATTGTCCAAATATAAGACTTGCAGATTTAAAAAAATGAGGAAAACCTTAACGAACTCTTTCCATAAGAAGGGGAATGAGAATCAATTTAAGCACCAGACCCGGGTTTTGACAAAACTCAAATAAGCCAGGGATCATCTAGAATCAGCAAGCATCACAGACGAGAGTGTAGAATCCGCAAAAGTCAGCATTAACGAAGGTATGGAGCTCGTGAAAATAGACAGAAAATTATCAAATTGGCAGATTCGTCTCAGTTAGGTTGGAAGGTGGTGAAAGAGAACGAATCTAATCCTATTGCTGAAGATTCTGACGACGAAAAGAAAATGTACAGAGCTCAGATGAGAGCTGAGAGGAAGGCAAAGGAGTCAAACACGTTCAGGAGCTCGAGAAAATCCCACCGATTCACGCCATATTTTAAGAAACCTGAGGCGACACGCATGGAGACATACAAGGACCAGTCCCCTTCTAGTAGATCGGATAGATGTTTTGATTGTGGGACCAGAGGGCACTGGAGTCGTGATTCTGCCAGAGAATTTTGGCGCAAAAATGTGTGTTTGAAAATCTTACAAAGGTCACTTCACCAATCGAACATATATTGGAACAAGGTGCCTAGGAGGAGTAAGCATCCCCTGTTGACCGGTCACACCTGCCGTGAGCCCTATATCTTGATCAGGTAAACGGAGTTATCCGTAGTCAAAATCAGTGTGCCAAGAACGGCTTAACAATCGGTATGAAACACGTCAGACAGCATTTGACCCAATGCAAGGTTGTATTGACGAACTAGATCGTTATAACGACCATATAATTTGCGAAATGCTGACTTCAATGCATGAATGCATTTTGCGAAAAGCTAGTTGGGGTTCAGTTATAAAACTCCCCGCACTTGCTTTGAAAGAATTGCAGTTTTGGCGGGAAAATGTGTATGGCTTAAAAGAAAAAGGTTGTGGATTTTGACCTCATGTGTAATGCCTGAAATGTAGACTTTTGGACATAAACATAGACATTTTTTTCGCCCAATCATGAAAAAAGAGTGTTTGAGGCATTTATATGGTAGTTGGATTTTACATAAGAGTCAGCATAGTTCTACATGGCGTGAATTGGAAGTCGTGAATATAGTTCTGAAAAGTAACATACATGTATCTTGTTTGAAGACTGAGAGAGACAGAGTTATATCTGATAGCAAAAATGTATCCAAAATATTTACATATTGGCAGCAAACCCTATTTGCAAATATGATATAAGAATTCATGGGTTATGGAAACCAAGAAATGAAAATCAAATCGCCGATTATCTAAGTCCAATTACTGACAGAGATGATTGGGAGGTAAGTGACAATGTTTATTAATGTTATGACAAATTGTGAGGTTTGCACTCATTACAATAACAAATGTGCCGGATTTAATTATAAATATTGGTGTCCAGGTACCGAAGGCATAGATGCATTTAATCAGTGCTGGTCAAATGAAAACAATTGGGTAGTTCCTCCTCCAATTTTGATACCGAGGTGGCAGGGGACAGTTTCTTTGGTTTTGAAACATGTGGATAGGGGTTATACACCAAAGTCAGATTATGACAGACTAATGAAAAATCATATTTCCCTTTTATGTCAATACTTGTATTTCATATTAGTGTAGTTAATAATTTATGACCCTAAATTACATGTAATCTATAAATACTGGTGCTGGTGCACAAAACATGCTCTGAGCAGGTTCCCCTTTTTTGCTTTGATTTTCCCTCATTTGGGCTAATCCACACCACCCCCACACCATCACAGTACCAAACATGGGGATTTAGACACTGTGCACAATCAAGAACCCTATCTGCCCTTCTCAAAAATCTACCTCTCATATGGGGCCATCCACCTTCCCTCACAGCTACAGACCTTTTGCTAGACCCTGCATGTTTTCACCGGAATTTCTTCAGCAACTGACCACGTGTCTTAGTTTCGTATTTGCACCCATCTATATGCTAGGAATCATGGTGACACCTACATGTTGTATATCAACATTTGTACTAAGCTCTCAGCTACATTTGACATGCATCCTAAAATTACTGTATACATTTTTACACATGTAATATCACTTCAAATACGGGGTAATTCCATTTTTTGAAAAAGTTGACCGGGCCTATAGTGCGAAACTGTCCCCTGCTACCCGAAGGTAATAAACAAAATTTTACGGGAGAAGGCAAGTAGTACTTTGGTTCTTCCGGAGTGGAGGTCATCTCCAGATTGACCTCTTGTGTTTGAAGGTGAACATTTCAAAAGTTTTATTTTGCAGTGTTCATATTCACCTAATGAAAAAAATCATTACGCATAGCAACAGCAAATATCTGTGTTTGCTGAGTTTCCAAGAAAATTTCAAATTTTAGCTTGCAGGATTGATTTTAGATAATTATATTTTCACCTTATTCCAGGCCTGAAATTACAGGATCATGTAAATAGAGCAATCGAGAACAGTGGTGTCAGTTTGAATACAGATCTTGGACGGCTAAACTCGCGTATGTCGCAGTATCTAATGTGTTTCAGGAGTGGTAGTACAACCAAGTCTTACATGCATAGTTTTGATCGATGGAGTAAATTCATTTTTCAACATGGTCATATTGACATTCCAGCGCAGCCAGTGCACATCGCTTTATACATTACATATTTATTGGATAACGGTGCTACATATTCTACTGTCAATTCTGCTATTTATTATACCCGCCGAACGAAGTTCTGGGGGGTATATAGGAATCACTGTCTGTCTTTCTGTCTGTCTGTCCGTCTGTCTGTCTCCAGATTCGTGTCCGGGCCATAACTTCTTTGTTCTTTGACATAGGCATACCATATTTGGCACACAGGTGGATCACTATGAGACGATGTGTCATGTACCTTCATGACCTCCATATGACCTTGACCTCAAGGTCAAAATTAAAGGGTTTTTTTAACAATGGATTCATGTCCGGGCCATAACTTCTTTGTTCTTTGACATAGGTATACCATATTTGACACATGAGTGTATCACCATGAGACGATGTGTCATGTACCTTCATGAACTCCATATGACCTTGACCTCAAGGTCAAAATTAAAGGTTTTTACAATGGATTCATGTCAGGGCCATACCTTCTTTGTTCTTTGACATAGGTATACCATATTTGACACATGAGTGTATCACCATGAGACGATGTGTCATGTACCGTCATTACCTCCATATGACCTTGACCTCAAGGTCAAAATTAAAGGTTTTTACAATGGATTCATGTCAGGGCCATGACTTCTTTGTTCTTTGACATAGGCATACCATATTTGACACATGAGTGTATCACCATGAGATGATGTGTCAAGTACCTTCATGACCTCTATATGACCTTGAACTTTAACCTCAGGGTCAAAATTGATTATAGGGTTTTGACATAATCATACCATAAGACATGAGTGTATCACCATGAGACTATGTGTCATGTACATTCATGACCCCTTTATGACCTTGACCTTTGATCTCAAGGTCAAAATTATAGGTTTATGCCATGGATTTGTGTTCGGACTATATCTTCCATTTTCTTCTACAAAGGCATACCATATTTTTACACTCAGGAAAGAGGTAATTTATACCTATTATCAACACCCTTTGGGAGATTGGGGTAAGCGGGGGGGGGGGGGGGGTATTTTTAGTGAGCATTGCTCACAGTACATCTTGTTATTATTATTATTTTATTCATTTATAAAGCGCAAAATTACAAATAGTTTCTATGCGCTGTACAATGTTTGTGCTAATAATCATTGATAATATACTAATAAAAAACCTACAAGATCTATAAAGGAAATGATAAAACAATAGAAAGAATTTAGATAAAACATGGTAGTAAAGTGACTAAGTGGTCTACTTTGACTTGACAAGATACAATTGGCATACAGGTATTCGTATGATGGATAAAAATTCAGTTTGCAAAAGCTTGCACATGGAATCCTTGATTTTACACTGAATTTTACATTCACAGGCCATATTCGCGCTTGAACAAGAGTGTTTTTAGGTTCTTGCGGAATGCTCCATGTGCTTCAAGCTCTCGAAGTTTCAGTGGCAGTTTATTCCACAATTGTGCACCTAGTGTTTTTATGGCTCTTGCACCGTATTTGTTTGATGATTTCTTCACTACCAGTTTCCATTGGTCAGATGATGATCTCAAGGTCCTATGTGGCTGGTAAACAGGACATAGCTCTCTCATGTATGCTGGTGCTGAGAAAGAGTATAGTGACTTGTGTATGGTTGTCAGCAATTTAAACACAACGCGTTGTTTTACAGGCAACCAGTGTAGTTGTTGAAGTACCGGCGAAATATGTTGTCTGTAACATGTTCTTGTAAGACAGCGTTATTCTAAGCCACTTGTAGTCGGTACATGGGGCGATCGGTCATGCCAAGCAGGAGGGCATTGTGATAGTCAAGGTGGGATATGACTGTTGCATTGATGACCTTCGCACACGCTTCCTGGGTAAGATGGTGTTTTACCTTGGATATTCTCCTGATGTTGAAGTACATCTTCCTTACCATGGAGCTGACTTGTATTTCCATTGATAAGGTGGCATCAGGGGCAGCACTGAGGATTTTAACAGTAGACTTAGGTGTCAATATTGCTTCACCAATCTTCAGACGGATATCCTTCACAAGGCACTGGTTGTGGGCACTAGCAACTACCATTATCTCAGTTTTTCCATCATTTAGTTTAAGTTTATTCACAGTCATCCAGGTTCGGACACTTGCTATGCATTCCTCCATAATGTTGACTTGATAGGTCCGCATGGCAGTGTTTTTACACTCAAACGACTGTAAAGTTGAGTGCCATCTGCGAACCTATGACGGTTTATGGCATATTGGTTGATAACTCTCCTGAGTGGGAGAAGGTACACTAGGAAGAGAAGGGGGCCAAGAACAGACCCTTGGGGCACTCCGGTGGACAGTGGTACATCTGAGGACACACTGATGTTGATCTTCACCGCTTGGATGCGGCCATTCAAATAAGACTGTACCCAACGGAGTGCTGTGTCCGTCAATCCAGCTTCCTCATGTAGTCTCTCCAGCAATAGGGTATGATTGATGGTATCAAATGCCGCACTTAGGTCAAGAAGGACCAGGAGCATAGCGTCACCTTCATCCAGTACTGCTTCTACGTCTGCTTTTATTCGTCGGATGGCTGTCTTAGTGCTGGTACCGGTCTTATAAGCTGACAGCAGATCTTCATGTAGACCATTCCTGGTGAGATGGCTATTAAGCTGCTGTTTACGCGATTAAATGGATGTTTGAGATTAGTAGCCTTACGGATCCGATAGATCCTTTCAAGAATCTTCCAAAAGAACTGAAAAACCGGTGCAAAGAAAAGATCCCGTTGACAGTAAGATATTGCAGGCATTGTGTAAATTGTACAAAGATAGTACTGATTTGTTAGTTTTAAGAAATCTTACCATGATCTTGATTGGTTTTTCGGGTTTTCTGAGATATGACGAGCTGAGTTCCTTAAAATGTTACAGTTGAAGCAGATTATTAAAAAAACAAAACATTATTCATCGATCTAAAACAGATCAACTGTCTTTATAGCATGTGTTTATGTTTTGTGTCTGAAGTAAATATTGATGTGTCTTCTGATCATTTTATTTTCAAACCTATTTTCAGGTTGTCTGGCATCGCAAAGTTTATATGTAAAAATAAAAAACTCAGTTACACGGCAACTAGACGAAATATAGTTAGCATGCTGAAAAAAGTTGCACCACATTTGAATATAGGTCTTCATTCTTTGAGATCAGGTGTCGCCACTGCCACAGCTAACTTGGGCGTTAACGAAAGGTGTTTCTAGAAAAATAGGAGAAATCCGCATCTAGTAAAAACATGATAAAGATTCTATTAAAAAGCGTTTACAAGTGTCAAAGAAGTTAGGTCTTTAGTTTTATTTATTCATATGTATGAGCACATTCTTTTAATCACTCCCTATCTTCGGTGCTGTTCCAAATATACCAGCCGGTCATTCAATATGAGTCATATTGGCTTTATTGGAGAAAGTAATTGACTATAAGAAAACAAAATACAGACACTTAGAATACGTTTCACAAAAGTACAGCATATGGCAAACACGATACTGTTCTAAAGATACTTGAATTATACATGTTCTACAGTTCTACTCAATGTATCAAATATATCGTATCAAAGTTTAGCAAAGTACTGTAATATGTATTCAGCCAGTAGTTTAATAGTTTAAACATTTATAATAAATCATCCTATGAAAATTTGTTTATAATACATACCAAATTTGGTTGACATTGGTATTCTAAGTAAAAATTGCATGCTTTCCTTGAAGAGTAAAGTACATGAAGAACGTACTCCGGTTAACACAAAAATTTCCGGATTGGCCGATACAGGTGCTTTTCTACGTCATCTCGAACGGTGCGCTACAATGCAGTTTAGTAAATCCGTTTGTTTTTTCATTTTATTATCAGGGGTGTAATAGTGATGTGCACGTGTGGACCTATATTTACCCTCCCCCCTCTAGAGTGAGTAGTAACTCACACGGCATAGCCGTATCAAGATCCAAAAACACTCACGACCATCCCAGTGATGAGAAAAAAAGTTGAAACGCAGCAATTACGTGTGTGAGTCAGGAAAGAATCTGGTGACCTGTCCTGTCGTCCTACTTTCACCTCCCTGTGGTAAGCAGGGGGCAACAGGTTTTAACTGGCTAACGGAAGAGGTACATGTTTAAATAAGTTGTGGAAAAGTAAAATATATAATCGTGGGAAAGTAATATGACTTGTCGCGGAAAACCAAGATTTTTTTCGCGGAAAAGTAGAGTCGAATCGCTGAAAAGTAGAACTGCGTTCTTTCCGCTGAATATGTTACACTTCGCAGGAAATGACATTTATGACTCTTCCTGGATAAATACTGTAGGACGAAATATGTTATTTTTTCTTCTATTCTATATAGCAAGTATTCTCTTTATCACCCGATTCAATTTCTGTCTAATGCTTCCACTTTTTAAGATATATGACTTGCATTCCATTGATAAGTACGTATCTCAACCTCTCTTTAGTTTGATCTGGTTTGTGACCGAGCGAATTTGGCGGAGCTGCTGCAGACACTGATAATGGCAGGACAACTTGTGGGTGCCGCCTGTGCATCTTCACTCAGTGATAGATTTGGAAGAAAGATCGTCCACCTTAGCTGTAACCTTTTGACCCTGATCTTGGGTATTGGTGTGGCCTTTGCATCGAACTATACAGTACTGGCAGTAGGGAAATTCATTCTCGGAGTGTTGCAGCAGGTTTTACTGCATGTACTTCTTAGAGTTACATTCAATTGATATCTAAAACTGGACTTACAAGGAACATTCATATATTGTTTCATTTCTCAGGGTATTGTAATGTCCGGTGTAGTCTTTACATTGGAGCTCTTTCCAGAGCAGACCCGCTATACCAGTGAAGTGCTAGGCTCATTTATCTGGACCACTGGTTTAGTCATTATGTCTTGTATTGCTTTTCTGTTGCGGCATTACTCGTGGAGACATCTACAAATTGTATTGTCCTGTTTTTCATTGCTTAGTGTAGTCCAATATTGGTGAGTTGAACGCTGAAAATGACTACTGTAGTCGTGAGGGCCAATTTTTCAGTTTCGTTGGGATGTACGTTTTGCACATTGAAACATTATATAAATTGTATATTTTGTTGTGGATTGAGAATTATGGGGTCACAAAACCACAAAATTGAGCCCCCACGATTCCACAGTAACGCAGTGGAAAGATAAAATTATACAAGTTTTTATTTAAAATCTAATATGTATAATGTTAGTACTTATGGGATTATTTCAATTTTAGGATTCAAGATGAATCATTAAGGTGGCTAGTTGTCAACGGAAAACAGAAAGAAGTAGAAAGAATAGTAAGAAAAGTAGCAAAATGGAATAAATTGAATTACGATGATCTAAAGAAGATAGTAAAAAAGAACCTGGTATTCCAACAAAACGACCACGAGGAGATTGGTGGTAATCTGCTGGAAAAAGATCCCGAGGTCGACACGTCTAATGTGGAGAAATATTCCATAATTACCATCTTTAAACACAAATCCATATTGGTCGTTACCATAATGATGTGCTTCGCATGGTATATATCATTTTAGGGTCTTGCACAAAAGTATGTTTTAATACTCTCTCTCTCTCTCTCTCTCTCTCTCTCTCTCTCTCTCTCTCTCTCTCATTAAGAGATCTGATTATCAAATGAAAGCGCCAATTCTTAACTAATTTCTTCCGCACTTTATGCTACTTCTTCAAATATTTATTTCATCATAGTTCACCGATTACTGCACGCACGCGACCCCCCCCCACCCCCCCCCCCCCCCCCCCCCACACACACACACAGAGTAGAGAGTTATATAGATTTATTTATCTATTTACTTAGAAAATAAAGATCGATTGTTGGATTTTTAACTTCTTGAAAACTACCATTCCAATTCTTTTCAAATTTTGTATAAAGAATCTTTCGGACAGGGGGGACATAAACTGTAAATCCCAGGTCTCCTCCACACTGGGACCTTCGGGGTGGGGCAAAAAGCTGTCAAAAATTGATCAATTTTCAAAAATCGTCTTCTTTAGAACCAGACATGTATAAGAAAAACTAAATGCATCATGCTGTAGAGCAGGAAGGCTTCTAACAAAATTGTAAATTTCATTATCCCCAGTGTAGGGGTTCCGACCCCAGGGCGGGGCCAAACTTGGTATATAGTGTTTATGTGTAAAACACTTAAATAACATTTTCTTTAGTGCTATTGATACTAAATAGAAACTAAGTATATTTAGAAAGAACAGCAGTCATTTAGCAAACTGTAAATTTGATGAAAATAAATAACATCTTCTTTAGTGATATCTGCTAAATTGAAACTAAATGATTATTTGGAAAGAACAGATAGTTCTTTAGTAAAATTGTAAACTTGATGATTCCAGGAGTAGGGGTTTCGGTATCAAGGTGGGGACAAAAATGGTCAGTTAATAAATATGTGAACAATAATTTTTTTTACCTTCTTCTTGATAACCACTATTCCAATTCCTTTCAAATTTGGTATGGAACATCTTTGGGATCAGGGGGCATAAACTGTAAATTACAGGACTCCTGGGGCCTTAGGGCGGGGCAAAAACTGCCAAAAGTTGACCAATTTTTAAAAGTCCTCTCTACAACTGCATATCTTTAAGAAAAACTAAATCCATATCGATATGGAGCAGAAAGAGCTTTACGATTCTAGGCCTCTACCAAAAACTGTAAATTTCATGATCCCCGGGGTATTGGTTCTGACTCCAGGGTGGGGTCAAACTTGGTATTTATAGTGTATATGTGCAAAACATGTAAATGGTATTTGCTTTAATGCTATTGATACCAAATTAAGAATAAACGGATATTTAAAAGGGGGAGATAGCCTTTAACAAACTTGTAAATTTCATGATCCTAGGGGTAAGGGTTTGGTTTCAGGATGGAGACAAAATGATTATAGTAATTAATGTCTTCTTCATTTGAAGGAGATGATACAACTTGACTTTAGGGTGGGTCTAAACTAGTGATATCGTTTAATGATAATACATATTGCATATTATGTAAAGACTTCCATCAGTATATGCACTTTTGAGGGCATTAAAGTTTTAAGAACACATCTTGTTTTATGCTGTTGCTGAAAATTGGAATTCAGCTTAGGTGTTCAGAACAGGAATTTTATCTAGATTTTTAGTTAGTTAGTTTAAACAATATTTATTCGTAAATAATTCGATAATGTTTACAAACAATGTCTTATACATAAAATAGATTTTTAGCCCTTGGGACTAGTGATACTTTTAACTAGTACTCAGGTGACCGATAAGGCCTGAGGGCTTGTATATTGTTTAACGTCCCTCTCGAGAATTTTTCACTCACTTGTAAACGTCTCCATTACCCGGTAAAAAGATAAAGAAACACGAAGACCTTTAGTAAGACTTTAAGCGTTTTCACATCCAATCTTCAGAAGCTTTACATTTTGTAAAACTTCTAAAACTGGAAATGAAAGTGCTAAAGCTTTAATCAAACGTTTTCCTGTTTCATTTTTTTTTTTTAATGTTTTTACCTTTACTTTTACCTATCATCGTGAAAAGTAATTATCATTTATCTATAATCATAATATGGTTTTGAATATACATTTTACTTTTCAGGGTGACTAACACCGTTACCTACTTTGGATTGACCTTGACCTCTACCTCTTTGGCGGGAAATCGATTCCTGAACTTTTTCTTGATGACCTGCGTAGAATACATATCGCTTGTACTGGAATACCTTACGCTTCGCCAGTAAGATTTCGTATCGATGAGGGAAGCTCTTTGGAGTGACTAGTTTTCCGTACTAAAAAGAAAACCCATCATATGCAAAAATGTTCATGTTTAATAATTAGTTTGGTTGAGAGATTTCGTGCTCATAAAGCTCTATACAGCATAATTTTTCTACATAAAGTGTATATTTCAACAACAATACCGACTTTTGCATTGAACTATGCTAGTCTAACTAGGCAGATCGCTCCAATCCATGACGTCATATCTCATTTGATAGTATCTGGAACATGTTCATTAAAATGTTCCAAATAAGCACATTGTACTTTACCTGCATCGTTATACAGATGGCGTATTTCCAGATGGCAGTGAAACAAGCCGGGTATTTGAATACTAAGAACCTGGCACCTACTAAGAACCAGGTCAAAGATTCAAAATGGCGTTTTGGGATAAGTACATAATATATAATATCAGTGATTGTATGCGATGTTCACAACGGAAATGAATTGAAATATCATCTTAGTGATAATCGTGTCTTGTTCTAATCAAATTTTGAGTATTGTAAGTGGATATTCAGTACATACGAACGTTTTATTATCAGAAGTTTCTGAGAAATCAACGAGTTTTTAACTTTACTGGAATATATATACTGAAAGAGAGCGATATATATATATATATACCTCACCATCTATACTGTAAAATACGTTCAAACATTAGTCTTTATCTCATAATAACAACAGAAGGGAAATGGGTACAAAGGACCGCGATTTACCTAAATTGAAACGCGGAATTGGATAATATGGAATTTCGACACTAAAAGCAAAATGATATGCAACTTCAGACAAAAATAAATCCAAATAATTATAAACAATATTGATGGATGATATGGCAGTTGAAGTAAGCTGCAGATAATAGAATAAATAAGAAGGTATACATTGTTTTTTGTTTTTGTTTTTTTGGTATACTCTAAGTTCAACGCTTTTAAACAATGCTGTGAATAAGAGTTTATGAATCCGTGTAGATCAATGTTGCAAAATACCTGTGCTTGGAAATCGCTATCTAGAGGTTGGCTCACAAAGGTTTTGACATTACGCAAGGACCTTCGAATATTAGAGAATTGGTCAATGATTCAGTTTGAATTGACCCTCTCTAATTTTTGGCGAGCGAAAAAGAAAAGTTACCCCCCTCCCTCCAGAAAATAGATAAACAACGTAAAGAACATAAAGGGATAGTTCCGCTAAGATATCCAAAAATCGTTCATTGTAGGGGAGAACAATCAAAGATTTTAAATTTTTTAAAAACATAATTCATTGGATTGATCTTTCGGTTTATGGGTTCAATTCATTTCCAATTTCACTACTACTATGTTGACAGAGCTACCATCAGGGCGAATGCTTGATAAGAGATCTTTTCAAGCAGGGGGGGGGGGGTCACTACATACAATTTTTGGACTTTTGGGGATTGTTGAGATGAAAATTTTTTTAAATCAACTCATGTAGATTATATTCGGAAGGGGGGGGGGGGGGACCTGAACCCAACAACCTGTGGCAAATACCAGACGTTTGTGTTTTCTGTTGCATAAAACAATGTTTTTTCTGATTAACTCTAGATGTATAAATATACACCAAACGGAATATTCAGTGGCGGATCCAGGAATTTAAGTCAGGGGGCGCAACTTTATGATGCAGGAGGTCTGGGAGTCGCCTTAAGACCCCCAGCTGATCATGGGCGAAACGGAGAAGCTCTTTGATTTATATTATCTATATGTAACCTGTGTTTATTTTTACTATTTTCTGTCATTCTAATGGGGTGAAAATAATGAAATGACAGATTTTACCATAAATCAAAAGATCTTGTCATTCATTTCTTTGAAAGTGAAGGGAGAAATGATTGCAACATTTATGTTTTTTTCTAAACAAAATACCATAATTTACCTTAAATTTGAAAATTTTAGGGGGCCGCGCGTCGGAAGCGCCCCTTTTATGTCCGCCACTGAATTATTTTTATATGTTACAAATTGGGGGGGGGGGGGTATCTTTATGAAATAAATATGAAAAAATCTAGGTCCAGTGCCTGTGATAATACAACGACGCGTGTGAATATTTGCATTCGAAGGCGAAATTCCACTAAGATAAACAAGTGGAATTGCCTGAATGGGAAATATTCGAAGTTAGAATGTGTTTTCTGTAATACATTAACACATATAATGTGTTGTCTTTCATTATCTTAGTATTTCAAAATGAAAATGTACATGCATCAATTTTCAACTAAAAACGGTTATTTTACGGTGCATATATACCCGCGTTCACGGAATAGAAGGGAACCCCCGTCCTAGTGAATCATAACCCACGGTCCTTTGTGTCCAATTTCCTTCACCCGTTGTTATCAAATATAAATTATGAATTATAAACCTCAAGTTAAATGCTAATACTTTAATGTATTACCTATCAAAGATCGGTGGAGGTACATAAATAAAAATAAAAGCAGAGCCTGTTCTTCTTCAACAGATATAGTTGAATAAATTGAACACCTCGTTGATTTCTCGGAAACTTCTGATATTCACTTATAAGATTCAAAATTTGGTTACAGCAAAGTACGGTTATCGCTAAGGTGATTTTTCAGTTTAATTCTGTTGTGAACATCGCATACAATCGCTGAGAGTGAATGTTATTTATCCCAATCTTTGACCCAGTTCTCGCTTATTAGTATCCGAATACCCGGTGTAGTGAAAAGTATAGCAAAATTGTAACATCGGACCCCGGAATTAACGATCTTAACAAATGTTCAGCATTTACGTGTTAACACAGTCAAAAATGTACATCGTTCCAAATGGCTCATTACACAAAAAAATTATTTAATGGCTATATGTAGTTAAAACACCTCGTATGAAGCATGGTTTCAACATCGAAAGAGTGATGCAAGCTCTCAATTATTTTACATGAATAATCTGTGATTTTTCTGGAATAATAAAGAGTGTTTTGATTGCAAATAAGAGATGCTAAAATCCAACCTAAATATATAATTAAAGCTGGAAAGATGACTGATGTACATAAAATATGTACACAAATCATGACGGATTTTTGTTAATATTTCTTTAAATCTTCAACTAAAACCTTTAAAAAACGTGTCATTTGGAAAAAAAGATATATTAGTGAAATATAGATTAAAAGAAATTAAAACGAAATGATCAAATTTTAGAGAAATCGTTATTTTTTTTATTTTTTATTTATTTATTTTTTAGATTTGAGCCACCCCCCCCCCTCCCCACCCCAATACATAGATGAAATAAGGGGGGGGGGGAGAAAAACCGATCCCAATCAAAATTGATAAATTACAAAAATAATGATATTGTTTGTTAATTTTATGTATTCTTGGTATGCAATCACTTGGCTCGAAGTGGAGTGGACTTCTTTACAAACCGATGTAATGTTCAGCGCTAGCAGCAAATAGTTCGTAAACCTTTTGCGTATTACACGTTTAAATGCCTAATTTCTGTAAAATAGACTTTCTACCGTCCGTCAATTGTAAGTTTAAAAACGACCAAAATATAACTAGAAATGCAATCTAATGTCAACAGCGTTATTTCACACTATTCAAAAATTCCTACACGCAGACAGAATATCACCGATCTTAATATACTGCCCAGGTGAAAAACACAGGCCTCGAGGAAAATGGCGTGGTCCGAGACAAAAGTCTTTGTCTTTGAAATTGCGGTTTCTGCGTAGTCTTAAGAAATGAAACTTATAATTCCTTGTTTGATGCATGTATCAAACGAAACCTTGGACGGAAAATTTCATCAATGCGCGTAGCGCATTGATGAAAAAGTTTTCCGTCCAATGTTTCGTTTGATACATGCATCAAACAAAGAATTATAAGTTTCATTTCTTATCATTTAATTATGTTTTTAAGATAGAAAAACAAATAGTTTCTCCCATCGAAAAGCTTGAATTAACGTTTTTGAAATGGCGCGTAGGAATACATATATGTAAGAATGAAACAACAACAAAATGGCATGGCTGTGCATTTAGGTCAGGAACCGTTACTGTGCAGATTTAAATGGATTATACGCCAAATTAAAGGTGCAATGGTTAAAAGCTGAATTAAATATAAAGGAAGATAACAAGTGGTGACTGGATTTATATATGCTGCATTGTGTTGGAGGAGACGTTGAACACTGGTTGTGTCGTTGGAACGGTGGAATGCAACTCGGCTCCATTTCAATATCGAGTACAAAGTTCAACACCTCTTCATCTAAAACGCACTCGTTGACTGAGCCCCATATAACGCAGTTCAATTTCATCAATATTTACCAGATCAGAAGTCGCCACTTGCTCCGTCATGTTATCGATCTCGTAAAGCAGACGATTCATACCGGGAACTCGTGTAATCTGTTTACTTCTACCAGTAAGTGGTCTGCGTCATCAAGTTGACTATTCTGTCACGTCATCGCTTATGTATGTTCTTTCTTTAAATTAATTTGTATTTTATTCATATCTTTAGTTGTGCTTATTTTTGATAGCAATGAAAAACAAAAATCAAACGAATGCATGTCGTTTTATAAATGCTTGTGTGGAAATCCCGTTCTGTAAATAGCGTTAAAATTAGATCGGGGAAGACGCATTCCAGAGAAAAGTAGTCCCGCGTGCTTAGTGCAGATGAACTCCGAACGAAATTTTGACAGAGAAATCAAACGAATTTTTCAACCAATCAGCATCGTTGACAAGTCATCACTTTAAAAGTTATTAGATGATTATAAAATCAGTCGGTAAATTAGACGATCGACAATGCTTGTGGCGTAAACTGCTTTGTGTTAGCGAACATGTAATGTAATGTTAAAGTGTCCACTTTAATGAATGAGCTCGACAGTAAATTCTTTTTAATCATTTTAGTATGGAAAAACCAGTCATGCAGTTCAAACTTTTCCAAACTTTCAGTTGTAAATTAAATCAAATATCGATGAAATGATATTAATAATAATAAAAAAAATATTTTATTTTAAAAAAAAATGTCATAAGTTTGAAAATCAAACCGCACGCCATAGTTTAGGTATTTGTATGTTAATACACATTTTTCCGTGGGCCGAGACCAAGCGTCAGCTGATTGACAGATAGAGAACGTCTACCTCGTGTATACAATAAAAATTAGAAAATCGGTACAAGTAGCGAATAAATATCAATTTAGTTTTCCTTTGCTAATTTAATAGATTAAATGATTTTATTGCCTTTTAGATCGATAATGGTTAAATAACTTTCCATAATATCTGATTCATCCAATTATTCCATTAGACTTTTACAATACTCATTGTGTAGAATTGGTCACACTCACATTCTGCGGGTTCGAATCCCGCTCGAGCCGGTAAGTGGGAGAGTTTCCCAGTTTACTCCCAGGTCGGTGGTCTTTTCCCAGGTACATTGTATCTGGGTTCTCTCTTCCACCAATAAAAACTGGGCGCCAGATAATTGAAAAATTGTTGAGTGTGGTGGAAAATAGCAAAACAATCAAACAATATTTGCACTTCTCTGTCAATTCACGTAATCTTCATTAATTATTCACAAAGTTGGACCCATTATAATTTAAAGTTAAAATTGCTCAAAATTGTTCAATAAAAAGAGGGTATTTAAAAGAGATGAATTTCTTGATATTCTGTTCATCATGTTGAATGATATGAAAAGCTTTGTAACTGTATGTATCAGTACTGAAAGCTTAGGTTTACTATAAATTCATTAATTTATCACGTCTTAGAATACAAATTGAATTCTTTCTTTGAATTAGATATATGAAAATATATTGTCGCAGTCAACTAACATTAACAATTAGCTTCACAAAAAAGGTAAGATAATATCCTTAAATCATAAACATGGACGAAGACCAATTAAATGCGTTCAACCTGGCCCAAGAGATCATAATGAAAGGTGAAGATAACGAACAGCGATCAAACTCCTATAAGCAATACAAAATAGAAAGTTGGGCAAACACGAACCCCTTGATATACCAGAGGTGGGATCAGGTGCCTAGGAGGAGTAGGCATCCCCTGTCGACCGGTCACGCCCGCCGTGAGCCCTATATCTTGATCAGGTAAATGGAATTCTCCGTAGTCAAAATCAGTGTACCAAGAACGGCATAACAATTGGTTAGAAACACGTCAGACAGCATTTGACCCAATAATAAAATCATTATAACTGGCCAAGACTGTTGTGGAAAGACTTAATATTCACAAATTTGATTAAAACCTCCAGAGCGTTTCAAGGTTTGTTAGATAATTTTTCATGGAAATCCGAAAGAACCATGAAAGCAATGCTCCATATAACATTTGTTTTTCAAAACGTGTGACTATGCAAACAAAATATTTTATTAAGTCCCTTCCATGTGTTTAGATCCAAATTCGATCATAAAAATGAAATAGTATAATTTCTTTGGGTAATTGATAAAAAGAATCAAAACTTTATGTTATGAGATTAAACAAATATCAAGTAGCACACATACAAGTTTCTTGTATACAGTGCACATGATAATGATAATAATAATTAAAAACAACTACCCTCTTCCAATCCATTTTAGATCATAATCAAATATTGTTCTCTTTTGATCTAATCTTCAAGTATATATTTTGTCAACACCATTATGCTCCAAATCATAATTAAGAGTCAACAATGATAAGATAGTTGGATATGTTTCCAATAATTTTTCCAGACATTAGATATTTAAATTTTTGTTTTATCTTCAAATCTTAATGACCATTTTCACTTTCCTTGGTATTTTCTGACACTCAGGACATCAAAGAGAAATCCCCCTATTTTCCATCCTAAATTTATATGGCTGTTTGTACACAATAAACTAGCGTCTTTTTACTATCGTTGGTATTCTCTTATATTTTTCTGCAGCTAATGTCTTGGTTTTTGGGGGGTTCTAAATATAGTGGTCCGCAACAGAAATATATCAACATCACACCTTCCGTTCGTTGTAGGTGGTGAGGTTAAAACGATGCAATTGAAGAAATTATTGCGCACCAATTAGCGATACATTTAATCCAAGAATTATCAGTAGATTTAGAATGAGCATGCTTTTCAATTAGCAGATGCTCTTTTGATAGGATTGTGACCGGTCAACAGGGGATGTCTATTCCTCCTGGGTGCCAAGAACAGCTTAACAATCGGATTGAAACACGTCAGACAGCATTTGATCCAATGCGAGGTTGTATGGACGAACTAGATCGTTATAACGACCATAGAATTTGCGAAATGCTGACTTCAATCGAGACTGTTGAAAGCCCTGTACCATCAACTTGTTTGTCAGTAGCTTACCTCGATTTAAAAACTGACTATACGCAGAACAAGCTCTTGCATATCGAATCAGTTGAGATATATAAACACCATATGCAGGTGATAATGGAATATTGCTAAATAAATATGGGAAATTGACGATGGAGAAGCTGAAATCAACCCGTTTGTCATACATTTGAGTTGTCAGTTTGCCGTTAATGTCTACTTTCAATAAAATATCTAAGTATGAAGCAGAAGTGGACGACTCTGTGGTGTCCTTTATTTCGAGCTCACAGGGATATATCAAATCGACATATGAATGAAAGCTATTATTGTTAATAGATAAAACGTCATCGATACATGTATATCTAAATGTCGAATTGAAGGCCACAGCGAGAGATTTTTTCTTCTCGTGTAGAAAATCTTATTTTCTTAATCGTATATAATCACACGATTTTAATATTTGCGATAGTAGATCATGTCTCCAATGTTTGTGTATTTGCTAAATACCGACGCTGAATATGACGTCACAATGCGCTGTTTACATCAGTTGCGTAGAGTTTCCCGCGTTCGATGAATTGGCGGATCAAAAATGTCTAAAGTTATAATACTTTGATTGAGTTCTGTCCTCACACGTTAGGTGCTAATATTTCGGGATAGTTTTTGTCCTGTTATGGATCTAGATACTAATGCCAATTGCTTCGCCCTCAAAACGGTCACGCCATAAGACATATCATTTCATAGCGCTTGGTTGTTTTAATGACTCGAGAAAATAAAACTCATTCAGTAAATATCCACATATGTACATAGGGGAAATAAACTTTTATTATCTTCGATTTTAAACATAAGAAATTTAATCCAATAACTCATGTTTTGGTACTAGGGCATTCACTTACAACATTCTGCAAAATAACTTATAAACCAGGTAGATATAACCCTCACTATTTTGTATACAAGAATTGTCCAAGTGATGCTTAATTTTAGTAACTTCTGTTTTTGAAGAGATCCAAAAGGTTCAAGTTCCGACATCCCGTATTGAGAACATGTATCATTCTTTCGATGGTAAAATCAGACTTCATACTTCATACGAGGTGTTTTAACGAGCCATTAATTTTTATTTTGGTTTGCGTAATGATGGACTGTGTTGCATTAATTTGAATTTAAAAATAATACATTGCATCGTCGGAAACCCACGGTTGATTATGCGTGATGGAGAGAGGAATGAAGCGTAATCAACCGTGGGTTTCCGACGATGAATACATTGATACTAACAGATAATTTGATATTCATGGGAGCAATTTCACTTCATTTTCAACGACTTGCATTTCTGATGTATTGCGGTACTTTTTAACAGTGACTTGTCGTCCGTTACATTTAACATTTTATGTTAATGTCCTGAAGCATTAATGAAAACCGTTTCTGATATCATAGCCTAGGTAGACGAACCACTACAATTATTTTCCACACTGTAACAGGAACATCATTGGCACTTGCGACTCTTTTGAATTACTTTTCAGGTATAATCTCCTTAACTACAATCTGTATATGCTTCCTTTCTGTTTCTACATGTATGATATGAACAGTTACATTTCTGTGATATGAACAGTTACATCGTTCTAATTTGTTAATGCACGGTTTGGTTACACAAATATTTCAGATGGAGATGAAACATTCGTCATGCTTTCTACTGTCGCAACATTTATTGGGAAAATGTCTGTGACAGGATCTTTTAGTGTTTTATTTCTCTTCACTCCGGAACTGTTCCCCACCAATCTGAGGTAGATAAACAAAAATAATTTCAACGGTAACTACATGTAATACTTAGTATCTAACAGTTCTGTCGTTTTCATTACAGACATTCAACACTGAAATTTCTTTTTCCAGGAATGTTGGTATTGGAATGTGTTCGACACTGTCCAGAATCGGTGCAATGGTTTCTCCTTTTGCAGGCACTTTGGTAATTTCCTCTTTTGTAGTAAGCGTTATGTTTTCATTATGCTATATTGTCAGATATCTTTTTTAAAACTGCAAGATTCTCCTTTCCGTTTATAGGCAAGATCTATACCTTGGGCCCCTGGAACAATATTTGCGTCCATGTGTTTCATCGTAACGATAATTATGTTGTATTTACCTGAAACACGTGGTATGGATTTACCTCAGACACTCGAAAACGTGAAGGTGTGGTATGCGGAAAACAGTGGAATTCGACTTCGAAAAGGACGCCATAAACAACGCATAAAAGATGAGGAAATTTGTATTGCAGCGGACTCTAAATCATTAGATGAGATGCTGTAGAAATTATATTGTACCTTCCAAGGATTTTGTAATGAAAATGTACATGTTCAGATATTATCATAAAAGGCGTACATAGCTATAGAGTTTTATTTAGCATTTTTATAAGCAAACATAACCGTGTTCGTGATAATTTGATAACTTTTGCCACTCTGAGAAAGAAATCACCAATTTTAAGGAAAGGATCACTAAAATTCAATCCCAATCAGTCATAGTACGTGTGTCCTGTCATGGGCATAACAACAAATAAACAATATGGTTAAGTTAAATAAAATCGCCTATTCATTCACAGCTGCTGCTGCTACTTCAGCCCAGGCATTTTCTTCTGTCGCTTTTCCACTAAATCCACCCTTAAATTTTCCGAATAGAACGCCCTCCTTAGCCTTTACTTCTTCAAAACGGATTATTTTCTCAATCTCCGTCCAGTTCTGTTCGGGCGCGGATTTTGAAATGCAATTGTCTGCATTGATTGTCCGCCGACATTTGGATGAAACTGCAGACAACTTCTAAACGTGACGTCAATTTGAATGATTCTAAAATTACATGTAAAGTACATGCTAAAGATAATAACAAAACAACATAACAACTCAACGTGTTTTCATTGTTACAAAATCCAATTTCACTTTGTTGTTTACATTAACTATAACAGTTAATGTAAACAACAGAATGAAATTGGATTTTGTTGAAAGTTAGGCCCTTTGTAACAATGAAAACACGTTGAGCTATTTTGTCAAATCTCAACTCACGTGAGACGACTTTGAGAAAGATTGGTGGCATGGCATTTGATCAAAATCTCTGCCGAGTTAAAAAAAACCCACGTGAATTGAGTCCGAGTTAGAGATTTCTATAGGTTGGTGGCCCCGAAGCCTGAGCAAGACGTTCAGCGTACCGATATTGCTTCAACGTCAGCGCATCTCAAGACTAGCGTAGTGCAGACGTCATTTAGAATATAGGAACGGGCGAACATTCTCTTCACTGACGAATCCAGATTTCACTTGAATAGCAATAATGACCATTTCAGAAGGTATTGTTGTCTTGGAAAGCGGTACCAGGAATCGTGTGTTGTGCTGCGGCAACAATTTGGAAGAGGTAAAGTTTTTGTGTCAGGTGACATCATTACACATGGAAGGACCCCTCCTCTGACAATCAACGAGAATCTGACAGCCAGTCACATTTAAACAATATTGAGATGAAACTATTCATTTACTTGATGGATCATTGTTCCTTATCTTCACTTTTTCATTCTAGATGGTGCATACATTCCAAATGCTAGTATCCGAGCTTTGTCCGATTATTACGAGTTTCCTCCTGATTAATGAGCTAGCATCATGTGAACAGTTTTTCGTTTGTTTGCACTTTGATGTAAACATTATTATACTCGCAGATTAAAACAATTGAATCTATGTGGTACTTTTTCAATTAAATGAATACATTTTCCAATCAGAGTCAGAATTCGAATTTGAGATGCTGAGTCCCAATGTTTTTAAAAGTTAGTCATGAAATTATGCTACTTCTCCTAGATTTCTTACATGGATTTACTGAATTGCTTTTTTAGTTGATTTCCTTTGAAAACCTTCTTTTTTGATTTTGACGATGTTGATGGACCTTATGAAAAGGTGGAGATAAAGAACAGCAGTCACTCTCAGAACGCCAATAAGGATTTACAAAATTAAGAGTTTTAAGAGCAAACCCGAAACCCTGGACATACAAGAGGTGGGATCAGTTGCCTAGGAGGAGTAAGCATCCCCTGTCAACCGGTCACATTCGCCGCGAGCCTTATATTCCGATCAGGCAAACGAAGCAATCCGCAGTCAAATTCAATGTGTAAAGAACGGTCTAACAATTGATACGAAACACACCAGATAGCATTTTTACCAACGACCATATACTTTGCGAAATTTGCTGACTTTAAACGAGACTGTTGAAAACCCTATAACAGCAACTTGTTTATTAGTAGCTTGTCTCGATTTAAAAACTGATTATACGCAGAAAAGCCCTTGTGTATCGAATAAGTTGAGAGACATAAACACCATATCCAGATGAAAATGGAATATTACTATATAAATATGGAAAGTTGATAGTGGAGAAGTTTAACATCAATCAGATTGGTTTGACATAAAGTTGAATTGTTAGTTCGCTGTTGACATCTATGTTCAATAAAATATTTAACACATGTGGAAGACTATGTGATGTATTTTACTTGGAGTTCACTGGGATATATCGAATAGACATATGAATGAAAATGAGTATTGTTGATAGATACAAGATTGTCGATATATCTTATTGGCGACGTGAAGACCACAAGAGATTTTTTTTCTTTTCATGTTGTAGCTTTTGGATAAATTCTGCCTCATAAAAATATGAAAACAGGTCATCTAACAAACGTTGTTGGTTGCATATTGTTTAACATCCTGCTCGAGAAAGGTTAGCATTACTGGTGAAGGGCATCAAAATTTAGACCTATGCTCGGTGTTGATGGACTTTGAGCAGGGAGATATCTTTATCGTGTCTCACCTGCTATGAAAGCGGGCCGCAATTATTACGATCTCATCCGAAGGCCCTATTTAGTCACCTTGTACGACAAGAAAGGGGTAATGAGGACCTATTCTAACCCAGATCCCCACGAGACCAGCTCACAAGGGAAAGCGATTCGTGCTCATGGGAATTCCAACAGAAACTGTTGGAAGACATGATCACCAAAGACTACGAAGAATTGTCAATGAGGAATTGCATCGTCTCTTTAATAACAACTTCAGAGTACTTGTGCGTAGACTCAGAGTGATGGTTAAGATATTGAATTTTTGAATGATATGAATATAGTCATATGTTTTAATGTTGATATGAGAAAGGTTTGGTAATTTCAAATTTGCTAAAAGTTCTTTAGACTTTTTTAAAGAATTCACATTTGATTTACATCACTTTTGGCGTATGTTGATGCACAATACATTTGAAGTTTCTCCTTGGCAGAAGTTCAGTGGTAGAGCGTTCGCTTCGTAACCGATAGGTCATGAGTTCGAGCCCCGTTCGTACCATGGTCGCGTCAAACCTAAGACACGATTGCTCCTTCGTCAAACACTCGGCATTTAGAAGTGAGAATCACGGGTCTTTCGGGTATGACCTTGGCACGCTAAAGAACCCTCACTGCTACGGTCCTGAGCGCTAAACATAGGTCTAAATTCATAGTAATTCGCCCACCGATGGCGACGTCTCAATATAAATGATAATTTTTCGACGGAACATAAACAACGAATAATCAATCCAACAATCTCCTTGACAACTGTTAATATTTTCACGAGGAGCAAAGATAGGTGCTTGGAAGAACATTTACTGGATCCAGCAATGTATCTTTGTTTGCAAGGGTTTTTGAGAACTTTGAATTCCAGTATAGGTACGGTATCTCATTCATTCGTCCTATTGATTGGGATATTAAATATGTTTAAAGCATGATATTAAAGACTTTCAACTTTTGAAAAAGCAGTTGGAGTATAAGTAGGATTACAAAATGTGGAATTATTTATTGCCGAGTTTGTTTGAAGCATGATGTTGAAAAATTTCATCTTTTGAAAAAGCAGTTGGAGTATAAGTAGGATTACAAAATGTGGAATTAATGCCGAGTTTGTTTAAAATATAGTTATAATGATGAGCCTTTCAAACAAATTTCGTGGGGATCTGAGTTAGAATAGGTCATCAGCACCCCTTGGTTTCGTAAAAGGCGACTAAACGGGAGGTCATTCGGATGAGACAAACCGTTTAAACCAAGGCCCCGTGTCACCACAGGTGTGACACAATAAAGATCCTTCCCTGCTCAAAGGCCACTCGTATACTGACGGCATGATTGGGAAGGATTATCATCAATGACCCGTGGTGGTTTAAAGAGCTTGTGATGTGCAGCATCCATAATCATAGACTTCAGTCTGTATTCTGGTGTTGAAAAAAAAACCAAGTACTCACTAGTTTTGGCTTCTTCAAATAACGTATTCAAAACTTTAAATGGAACATAGTAAAGTTTTGTGCGAATATGATGTGGACATAATTGTCTGTTGACGTAAGGTAAAAGGAAATCAAGTGTGGCATCGTATATCCAGGGGTCCGTGTTTGCCCATCTCTTTATTTTGTATTTGAGATTAATCGCTTTTTATTATCTTCACCCTTTCACCGTGTATAAAATTAAACTATTGCTTATTTTACCAAGTGATACTTAACTTTATTTTTAGGAAAGTCAATACTTGAACTGTTATTGGGCTTGAAGATCTGTACAATTCCTGAGCATGGGAGTTGGTATGGGTTTTATTTATAGAATCAATGATTTGGTTCTATGAACATTGGTGGAGATGATAAGTTCTCAACACCATCAGCACATCAGCATTCAGAAACATTTCGTTTTTCTTTGCAAAATTGTTTTTGGATTTTTATCTATACAGAACCATTATTGAAAAATAAAGAATAAATGAAAAGTATAATGAATGCTTTTAAACAGATCAAAATAATTATATCCATACGGTGTTTATGTCTCTCAACTGATTCGATACTCGGAAGCATGTTCTGCGTATGATAAAGTTATAAAGCGAAGCAGGGTACTCATAATTAGTTGATGTTACAGGGGTTTCACAGTCTTGTTTAAAGTCAGCATTTCAGAAATTCTATGGTTGTGATAATGATGATAAACTTATCACTGGGTCGAATATGCTTCTTTATATACTGATTTTGACTTCGGATCACTCCGTTATACGGCTGTAGGTGGATGTGACCGGTCAACAGGGGATGTATATTCCTATGTACCTGCTCCCACCTGGTATGTCCATAGGTCTGTGTTTACCCTTCTTTAATTTTGTATTATTTATAGGATTGACGAAATTAATCATGCACTGTGATCCTCACTTATTAATTTAACATTCCAGAGAGAGAGAGAGAGAGAGAGAGAGAGAGAGGTTTCAAGATTCAAATCGAGGTTGTTGTCCAACTTGGGGAACTAAAAATCAGATTAGATTACACCCCATTTATGTAAAAATCCATTTATTTGAGATATTTATAATATTCTAACATATATTCTAAATATTCAACTGGATACTTGCATGTAATACTTTATAATGAATTTTGCATAATTATACACATGTGTTGGTGAAATGTGTGAATTCAAAACAGATACATTGAAGTGCCTTTTTACATGTAAAATCCTATTTATGTGGTAATAAAATACCGACATGCTTTTATTGAATTATGATGTACATGCCCATAATGCGTTGATATATCGAAAAAAAATCACACACATAGGAGTTATGAGATTGATCACTGTTCGTTATCTTCACCTTACACAGAAATGCACCTCAGTGCACCTCGCACTATACAACGACATAATGAAAAAATAGGTTTATAGTCATTTCATAATGAAAAGTGAAGATAACGGACAGTGATCAATTTCATAAATCCCAAAAATACAAAATTAAGAGCAAGGCAAACACGGACCTCTGAACACAGGTGGGATCAGGTACATAGGAGGAGTAAGCATTCCGCTGTTGACCGGTCACGCCCGCGGTGTGATAAGGTAAACGGAGTCATCCGTAGTCAAAATCAGTTTGTAAAGAACGGTGTAACAATTGATATGAGGCCATCAAACAGTATTAGACCTAATGATAACTTTTGCTATAATAAGGTTTTCATGTATACGTGTATTAAGAGATAGAGACAGCTATCAGATGTCACTAACTTAACATTATTTACGACATCACCATGTAGATTTTCACCGTTTCTGATTACATAATACATACAACATTAGAGGATCTCACCTTACAGATAGATGTTTCCAAACCCCTCTAATATCTAGGTACTCAATAAGAATACTCATTTTCATTCACGTCGATTTGATATGCACCAGTGAACACAGAATGATTTTAGATTACCCATCGTCAATTTCCCATATCTACATGTACCAGTATGTAGGGATATTCTATTACATGTACCAGTATGTAGGGATATTCTATTACATGTACCAGTATGTAGAGGTATTCTATTACCACAATTGATATGTATCGTCAAATCTGTGTCTTAATGATAAATGCAAGGTGAAGATAACGAACAGTAATCAATCTCATAACTCCTATAAGCAATACAAAATAGATAGTTGGGCAAACACGGACCCCTGGACACACCAGAGGTGGGATCAGGTGCCTAGGAGGAGTAAGCATCCCCTGTTGACCGGTCACACCCGCCGTGAGCCCTATGTCCTGATCAGGTAAACGGAGTTATCCGCAGCTAAAATCAGTGTGCCAAGAACGGCT
The DNA here is from genome assembly GCF_947568905.1 of Ostrea edulis. Taxonomy (NCBI): domain Eukaryota; kingdom Metazoa; phylum Mollusca; class Bivalvia; order Ostreida; family Ostreidae; genus Ostrea; species Ostrea edulis. Next base: position 60,994,689 of record NC_079168.1, on the reverse strand, counting down.
TAACAATCGGTATGAAACACGTCAGACAGCATTTGACCCAATGCGAGGTTGTACTGACGAAGTAGATCGTTATAACGACCATAGAATTTGCGAAATACTTACTTCAATCGAGACTGTTGAAAGCCCTGTACCATCAACTTGTTTGTCAGTAGCTTACCTCGATTTAAAAACTGACTATACGCAGAACAATCTCTTGCATATCGAATCAGTTGAGATATATAAACGCCATATGCAAGTGATAATGGGATATTGCTACATAAATATGGGAAGTTGACGATGGAGAAGCTGAAATCATCCCGTTTGTCATACAGTTGAGTTGTCAGTTTGCCGTTAATATCTACTTTCAATAAAATATCTAAGTATGAAGCAGAAGTGGACGACTCTGTGGTGTCCTTTATTTCGAGCTCACAGGGATATATCAAATCGACATATGAATGAAAGCTATCATTGTTAATAGACAAAACATCATCGATATATCTAAAAGTCGAATTGAGGGCCACAGCGAGAGGTTTTTTCTTCTCACGTAGAAGTTTTTGAATAAATTCTGCTTCATATGAATATAAAAACAGGTCAGCTAACAAAGGAGCACAATTCGTGCCCATGGGAATTCCAACAGACTGTTGGAAGACCTGATCACTAAAGACCACGAAGATAATGTCTATGAGGAACTCTAGCATATTTTTTATTTCAACTTCAGAGTACTTGTGCGTGGAATCAGAGTGGTGTTTAACAAAGTATGTTTTTGAATGACTGATCACTAGATATGAATATTTCCGTTTTCCGTTTTTGTTGAAGAAGCAACTGTCTATATGTCAAAAAGTCTAGTCTTTAATTTATCGTGAGGAATGGTCGTGTATAGTGTTGAAAAGTCATAGGTTTTAATGTTATTGGTTTGGGAAAAATTCTGCGATTTCAAGTTTACTAAAAGTTCTTTAGAATCCACATTGGATTAACACCACTTCTTGCATATGTAGTCGCACAGTAAGTTTGAAGTTTCTCCTTCACAGCTGCTGTTAACATTTTCGTGAGGAGCAAAGATAAGGGCTTGGTAGAGCACTTACTGGATCCAACAATGTATCTTTGTTTGTAAGGGTTTTTATGTAGTTTAGGAATCCAGTATAGGTACGGTAACTCATATTCATTCGACCCATTGACTGGAATATTAAATGTGTATTAAACTGAAGCATGGTTTTGAAGAATTTCATCTTTTGAAAGGGCAGTTGGAGTATAAGTATGATTACCAAAAGTGGAATTAATGCCAAGTTCGTTTAAAATACAGTTGTAATAATGAGCCTTACAAACAAAGACAATGTTGTTACTAGCTTTGCCAGCTGGAACCAAAACATATTTCTCATGTAACCTATCTAATTCTTTTATCACTTCAGGTTTACTAAACATAGAAGAATAGATGGTACGTACTTTTGTTTTCATGTGCCTAATGCGGGATTTTAATATCTCTCTTATGCTTTTAACCCATTCTGACAATGTATCAAGTTCTTCTTTTTCATATTTAGCCCATCGTCTGGCATAATCTTCGACAGAAATCATAATAGAGATGAAGTTCTGTCGCCAATTAAAAGACCAAGGTTCTCTGTATTTAGGACCTTTAAGAATAAGTGATTTGAGGTCCTCATTTTCAACTATATCAACATCACCAGTAATGACAAGTCCAGCTGGACTATAGTTGAAAGAAGATGAAGAACATATTGGTGGATTACGTATAAGATGGTATATATCTAAGCACTGCAAAGTTTGTTTATAATTAAAAAGTTTGGATGCAATAGTAGAAGTATAGCTGTAGGAAATACAGGGTGTAGACTTGAACTTGAAATAAGTTGGAATACACGACTGAACCCTTTTATGACGAAGAATGTTGCTGATGTTGACGGCATCTATTCCTTTGTTTGTAAATTTGAGCTTAAGGAACTGGCGGCATGATTTGGAAGAAACATCATCCATGGTCCGTGCTGGTTTATAGAGCCTGTGGTAGGCAAGATCCATAATCATAGAGGTCAGTCTATACTCAATTGTTGAAAAATCCAAGTATAGACTAGCCATAGCTTCTTTAAATAACGTGTGTAAAACTCTCAATGGAATAGAGTAAAGTTTTGTACGAATATGATGTGGACCTAATTGTCTGTTGACGTAAGGCAAAAGTGAATCAAACGTGACATCATTTATACTTGGTCTTTTATATGAACGATGTCCATGACTGCGTTTCCGTCTTTGGGTATTGGGAAAGAGTCCCATCACATTCACGTTATTTTCCTTGTGAACTAGTCAAAGTTCCCACATCATATACATTATCATTGCATCCATATAGAAATGCGGTGCCTAGGGTCCTGATCCAGTGATTTTCTCGTTGTCTACGAAAAGGGGTGCTTAATGTAGGATTGTTTGTGTGATGGTAAATTTTTTCTAAAATCCTTAACCTCATGGACAAGATGGAGTGGTCCGGTGCATTAAAATGCTTGTAAAGAAGTTGGTTACCACTATTATTGATTTGAAATCTGCCCCGATATTCTTTTATTAAGTGAACCCTTGGTTTCTCCCACATAAATTAAGCCACACAGGTTACACTCAATGGCGTAGACAACGTTAGAAGATTTACAAGTCAGATTATCAAACGTTTTGGTACAGAAACTACGTGCAGTTAGATTACTATTAAATGAATTCTTAGTGATCAGTATATCACAAGTTTTGCAATTTTTGCAGAACATTTTGAGGTTGAACACATGGGGTCTGAAAAGGAATTATCAAATATATTTCTTAAAGGAACAGAACAGTCTTTAATTTGGGTGTAAAAATTTTGGTTTCTGTACCAAAGCTGACAATCTGACGATTGTACATACGACAAATCTTTGATATCCGAGGGACACCAACCGATCTGTAGGAGCCTGTGTCCCTTATAGACTCCACAGAATGACACCTTTTTATACAGGGCGACGTGTCAGCCAGTATTGTTTCGTTATTGTGTATATTCATGAAGGAACATTTATAATGTACATATATCGTGGAGCATAGTGTATGCCAGTATTATATAATTCTGAGTATATCCACGAAGCAGATTGATTTTATCGATGTCCAGTGAAATGTCCTTATTCTACAAATACCGCGCTTTTTAAACAATTCTACCATTTTATGTCTTATTTCTAAGCATTATTCCAACGCGAATATTTTAATGAATATAACTTACAGAAAGTACATAAAATTTACTATATAGAATATACAACATTTCATTTTATCCCGCGTCCATTTAGAAAAACGAAAAGATATTTAATGTCCAAATAAATGTCCCATGTGATTTTGTCGCGCAATGACGCGACATCAATGTACACAACCTACGTCTAGCTAAACGTAAAATGTTGCTATCATTTTTTTTAAATGATCTAAATTAAGATGATTTTTAAAAACAGTATACAAGGTATTTAAGCTATAGCATGTGTATCTCATAGATATGTTTTACTCTGGTACATGTACTTTAATTGGCTTTATCAAATGACAATTATACAGACAACATTTTGTTGCATGTACTACTGTATGTATGCATATAAAAATTCAGCATTGAACAGATACACTTACGGTGTGTAAAACGTTGCAATATTATACAAATCTTGATTTATATACGAAACTCTTTAATCATATTCGATAATCTTATTATTCATATGAGAAAATTTTAATTATATTCGATAATCTTAATATTTATATGCGAAAATTTTGATTTATATTCGATAATCTTGTTATTTATTTACATTTGGTAACCTTGTTATTTATATTCGATATATAAATCTCGATTTATATTCCATAATATTTTATTCGTATTTGATAATGTTGATGTACACATGCTAGATGTACGCATGGATTTAGTCATATTGATTGTAGGTGAAATGCATAATTTTAAAAATTGATAAAAGAATTGGCTTCATTGACCATGACCTGACCTCGGATGTCTTAAATTTAATTAGAGGAGCTACTCTGCTAAAATTAAACTTTAATAAATATACAGCACTACCAGCCGTGAGACATTTGGCCTGAATTGAATAGTTGACCTTGCCCTAATATGCTGAATAAACCCAGTAGCTATGTCGAAGCTTGGGTGCCTGGACCTGAACGGGTGATCATGTTCTAAGGGGGAAGAGATCTCTGCGCATCTCACCTCTCTCCTGCGTGCTACCTGGTTTAAAGAGCAAGTACAGAGCAAACTGTGGACCCTCCTACAGTTTCCAACATTCACTAGCCTGTAGCATCCCCTAGGAGGTGGATGTGAGCACAGGCACCAGACCGGTGGATATATATAGCGTGTTAGATCTTATGTTACCCCCCCCCCCCCCATTCCAATGAAAGAAATATATATACATATATATGTCACAAATTAAATGAATTGAATGTCAAAATCTTGTTAGAGTATCAATGACGTGTTGAACAACCTCACTGTTATATTTAGGAGGTGATCTCTGGCGGGTGTGAGCGATTGCAGGTGATCTCTGGCGGGTGTGAGCGATTGCAGGTGATCTCTGGCGGGTGTGAGCGATTGCAGGTGATCTCTGGCGGGTGTGAGCGATTGCAGGTGATCTCTGGCGGTTGTGAGCGATTGCCCCTGGAATGTTTCGCCCACATGTGACTGGTACTCCAGAAGAGGAAGCCTCTCTTTCTCTATATAGTAGAGTAAAATACAAATTTTCGCATATGAATATCAAGATTTCTCGCATATAAATCAAAATTTTCGCATATAGATATAAGATTATCGAATACAAATCAAGATTTCCGCATATGATTAACAAGATTATTAAATCAAAAGTTCAACGTCTGACAAAAAAATCTAAATTCACATAGTTTTCACGAGACCACCCCCCTCAAAACTAAATATGATATATATTGAAGCTAATCGATTCACAAGTAAAACATATGAGTATAAATAACACTCTGTATACCTTTTCTACTGTTTATTCACAAATGAAAGTGAACATTAAAACGTTAAAATGTAATATTATTTAGAGGTTTTTAACTCTCACTTCAACTCACCGTGGTTATTTTTATTATCATTTTATTCATTTATAAAGTGCAAACTTACATATATATACTTTCTATGCGCTGGTTGGGTTTTTCCCCACTAGAGCGTGATCGATGTCGGATGACAGAAACGTACGGGAGTTTTTAAACACCCCCCCTTCCACATAACTATTTGAATTTAGAATTTTATCCCACATCGATCTTTTGATCCCGCCCCTAACCGACCGCCTCCAGGCTGGTAATAAGTTTCGATTTAGTAAATAAGCCGTAAGTGCTCATATATGTACACTACGAAATTAATCTCGTAGCTTTTTTTTCCAAAATAATGGAAATGTTTGAATTTATGATTAAATCATTTTCACTTGCATGACACCCCCCCCCCCCCCCCCGAACAAAAAATCGATTGTAAAAGCTTAAATTTATAATAGTTTTAAAAAAACTTTTGTTATTTCATTATGGATTTCAGAAAGTGGATGAGAAAAAGAAAATGCCGAGAACTAAGGCTAGCATTGTAGAATAAAACCAAAACTATCAATCAGACTGAATATAAACAAACATCAGAGGTGGTGAGAAAGTACAGAGCGAAACGGGCTAAATGTGAGAAAGAAACACAAAGAAAATATAGAAATTCATTAAAACATACAACTAGCCATGCAGTATATATCCTAGAAAAAAACAAAACTGATTTTTTTTTACTGTGTTCAAATTTCTCAGAGGTCATTCATAAGAATTGCAAGCCTTGTTTCATGGGATGGTTACCTTTAAAAGGCGAAACGAAATCGAAATGAAACGAAATCTACCGAAACGAAACGACACCTACCGAAACGGATACCCTTAATTATTTCATACGAGATGCCTGCTGTTGTAGGCACGGTGAAATAAATACAGTACGTATACTTTGGAGTATTTCTAAGAATTCATAATTTTTATGAATGTACACCACATACGTACAAAGATTTATTTTGAATTTTTAAACATTAAATCATGCATGTGCTTTAGTTATGATATTACAGCTTGGAGATAATGAATTTGATTAAAATATGACGTTGCTTTCGTGATTCTTTTGCCACAATTTATGACGTTATAAGCGTAACGTAAAGTGACACCAGTACCGTGCGCTTAGTGAGTACGCTTCTACCAATCTCATCCCGTCCTTAATACGTCCTCACTACGATTTCACTACGCGCAAGCCACGACCGAATCACGTTCTGTTCTCCCCCACACACTGATATAAAAACTGAACAAAGGTTGCATATGATCATTGCTTCTTTGGAATCATGGAAAGGCCAGACCAAGAAATATTGATGGAGATGTTGATGCATATTCAGTATATGGCACTTAACGACCAAGCTGCTATATTGTTACTTAGGCGAAGGAGGAGGAGAATTGTAAGGCAGCGTAGATCTTACTGGGTACGACCTTGGTGGCATGCTTTTACAATGGAAATATTGGTACAAATGGATGACAAGGTTCTGAGCTGTATTTATACTGAACCAGGATCTGATTCAGCTGCTGCAAAGCGTGGCGACAGCGGCGCGGAAACGTGGTAGAACCGTAGCAAGATCGTGGTAGAATCGTAGTAAGATCGTGGTACAATCGTGGCAGAAGCGTAGGAAACTCGTGTTGCAGTTGTGGGAGTCGTGATGAGACCGTAGTTAGAATGCGATGGACGTAGTGGGAGCGTAGTAAGAACTTGATGAACGTAGTGAGAACGTGGTGAAATCGTAACAAGGCCGTAGTTTAATCGTAGTGGAGTCGTGATAAGAGCGTAGTGAGGACGCAGTAACATCGTGAAGACAGACAAAATTACAAATTCATGCCGTTCGCACTACGATCTCACCACGATCTAAAAAAAAATGATAGAACGTAGTGAGGTCGTGATGTAGTGTGACAGGGCCATAAGGAAATAATAAATATGGATGGGAAACAATGTCCTGAAACTGTTCACCATGTTGAAATATAAACTTAATATGATGTTGTTAAAAACAATGGGCGCAATAATAATTTTGGTTCCACCCGGAAGTAAAACCCTGTCATTGGATAATGAAATTTACTATTTTGGTAAAGGACACTTCTCCTTTTAAATATGTATTTAATCAGGATTTAGTATCGATAGCATTACCACCACCGCGGTGGTCTAGGGGTAGAGTGTTTGCCCCGCATGTGGAAGGTCGGGGTTCGAACCCCGGCCACAACAGATGTAAGTCGTTAAAACATGTAGTGACAGTTCCATCGCCAAATGCTCGACATAAGGTGTGAATGTCACAGGTACTCGGAGATAGCCTTAAAACGAATATTCCGTGTCACAGTAGATGAATACGTGGCACGCTAAAGAACCCTCACTGCTCAATGGCCGTCAGCGCCGTGCATAGGCCTAAATTTGAAGCCCTTCACCGGTCTTGGTGACATATCCATATGAGTGAAAATTCTCGAGAGGGACGTTAAACAAGATACAATCAATCAATTTAATCAATAGCATTAAAGGCGATGTTTTTGAAATATTTTACACATAAACATTATATACCCAGTTTGGCCCCACCCTGGATCCTGAAATTTACAATGCTCTACATGACTATGTAATGCCTTTTTCTTACAGATGTGATGTTGTAGAGAAGAATGTTTTTGGATTTTGGTCAAGTTTTGGTTGCAAAGAAGATGGGTGACTTTATCGAGCCGATAACCAAAGAGGGACAAATATCAAAGTTAAAATTGAAACTCTCCAGAAAAAGAAAAATTTGCATTCTAGTTAAAACAATCAATCCATAGTTTCCAAAAATGCTTTTTGGATGTGCCCATTTCAAAGTAACATTGACAAAATCCTACTTAAAATCACCTATACGCGAAAAACGCACAAAATAACAGTAAATTTGACTTTTCCAAGCAGATTCTCATATGGAGTGGGCAAGTCTCCATTGTGAACTAAGTAAAATATGTTAGTACATGTTCAGGTGTAATATGTTTTGTAAATAAAAGTATAGACTTTACCCACTCTATGAAAAAACTGATTTCTTGTGTATAACTTTTGTCGTATTATCAAGAAAATTTATATGTCCACGACGGGTGACTTTAGATTGCTTGAAATTCGGATTTTTTTTCACGGGATGGATAGCCGATGTGGTATAGCGGCAGTCTCAATGAAGTTTTGGACAAACCCAGATTACATATCTGTGGTTTGAATACCAATTTTTCTGACCTATTTGTTTTCCTTACTATTGAATAGACTCCCATAATTATTTGTCTCTGGCATTTTATGCTAAGTTTATGCAGTCTTAATGACGATCACAAGTAATAGATTCCAACATGCAGCTAGTGAATAAATGTAAACAAGTATGGGGCCTCCTGTGAAGTGTGGATGTTGTTTATGTAAACGACATGTTAAAGGAAAGTTAAAGGAACAATTTCAACAATGCTTAAGAAGTTACTTGAAGATATCATGGCAAAGGCGAAATATGCAACCAACTGGTGGAGACCAGGGCGGATCCAGGAAATGTGGTTACGGGGGTGCCACTTTATGAGGCAGTGGGTCCAGGGGGCAAAGCCCCCGGAAGCTCCTGGATTTTACAGATTTTATGGGGCTTGAAATGTTTCTCCTATTAAGTCATTTGTACTATTTTCTATCATTTTAGTAAGGTGAAATTAATAAAATGACCCAAATTTTAAGGAGTTTTTTAGGAAAAATTAAGTTCTCCCAATAAAGTAATTGAAGAAATCAAAGGATTTTGTCATTTATTTCTCCAGGAGTGGAAGAAATTATTGCTTCTTTTATCGTTTAGTACATTTTCCGAAACAAGATACCGCGATTTACCTTAAATTTGAAAACTTTAGGGGGGGGGGGGGGGCTGCTCCCCTCTAAATCCGCCACGAGGGACTATCTAAAAGGCACAGTGAACTACAGTTCAAAGCAAACAAGTGTCTGTTTCTAGTCCACATTTGATTTACACCACAGAACATGTGAGGTTTCTCATTCACATTAACTAATTCAATATGTCGATGGAAATGCGGAGCACGTACTGTTGGATGTTGCGAGTATATATCTGTATGTGATGTCATTTGGTACCTTAGGTACTCCAGGCACCAGTGTAATTATTTGCGTGTTAAAAACCGCTTAATGTCTGATATACATGATGCTGCCTGTGAAACAAATTCTGATGATGATTTTGATTTTAAATATCATTCTTTGAAGTATGATCTATATATTTGTTTTGAATTCTAAATATTTTGGACAGCGTTTTAGTACGGTACTGTATCTATTGTAACTATAGGTACCATCAATGCGGATTTCAAACTCCCGATTCGCGACCGGTGCCCAATCATGAATAGGCTTATTGTTCGCTTAGTTTACCCATCATCTTTGAAAACAGTTGTAATGGTAGTTTTCGGTTGTTCGATTGTTATCACACAACGGACGCCGATCAATTACAACAGAAACGAATGGAAACTTTCAAGCCTCTCATTTTTCACAACAACTAATAGCTAATAAAAAGCGTACTACTGTGTTCGAGTTTAATAGTGTATGAAACATTTTTAGAATACAACTAAAATGAAACAAATCAGTAGTTTGATACATGTACCTATATATATGTAAGGTCAAACAAGAAAGAAAGGAACAAACAACTGGACCAAAAAAAATAAATACACATAACGACATATACCAAGTAACAAGTGCCACAGATATTCATGTCAAAACACACCAACATAATATTGCAGGTCTATGAAACACTTTACATCCATTTCATCACCTTACTAGAAATCATTTAAAGTACTGTATACATAAACATTCAAGATGGCAATGGTTAACAAATAATCGGGCGGAAAATTCGCAATCGGTAAGTCGATGCTTTTCAAAGTATTTGTAATTTATTTTACGTTTGTAATGTTATATTTTACTTTCAAAAAGGAATCCAAATAAGGTCTTTAAATCTGTAGGACTGATCACTAATTAGCAATACACGGACACTATCAAAACAAATGCCCGTGAGGTAGTCATTGTCACCAGAATACTTGTCAAGATTATGAAAATCCATGCGTAAAAAACAAATGTTAAGCTGAGCAATGCTCTTCAGCTTAATTGTTCTCATATCATCAATCGCTTCGAAAATTTGCAATTCATTCAACAAAATTCCACCAAAAACATCGGTAGCTTGGCGATATTCATGGGGAAAGGGGGACAACAAAGTTGTTAAATGTAAAAGTTATGTTCGACAGACTTGGCGTACACCGGGGGGGGGGGGGGGGGGGGGGTGTCAAATATGCTGTGTCAGCTAAAATCTCAGCACCCGACAAAAACTGTAGGTACACTAGAAAAGCAACCACCCATCATGACAAGCTTTCCCCGTATGAGAAGACAATCAGGTATACTTTCGGAGAACATTAGTGTTACATGTACGATACATGTGTATCAACGACGACCCTGTTGAAATCTGACTACAATAACTCGCGAATTTAAAAACGTTATCTCGACAGAATAGAGCAAACACACAAGTGTATTGGCAGTTTTTGTCATGGCTTTACTTATTTCAAAATATAAATGACAGAGCAAAATACAATACAATGTATAAATGATAAATGAAAATTCACAATGAGCAATGAGACATCAATGATTATATTCCATGTTGTCAATGACCAATAACCAGTATACACAATGAAGTCCATCATCAATAAGCGTTCAATATTGATAAGTCAATGAAGTTAAATGGTAAATGTTCGATACTTTTGTTATATGATACACATTCAATGATGATCAATGGATTTTTCACACAATGGTCTACATCGACTTGTCCAATAGTGTATGACGTAGAAACAATAAAAAGGGCACAATGACGGAAGCCCAAAATATTGGCCAAAGAAAATTAACAGAATCTGCGGCAGGGCTTCAAACAAAATTCGGATAGCTGAGATTCCGCCCTTTCCGTGAATGGAGTACGAAGTCGGATACACAATGACCTGCTTGGTAGATGAGTAAAGCCACGACGCATTATCGTAGGATGGCGAGAATCACAGAGAACACCGTTACCTGGAATTAGAAAGAAACACGACAGCAAGCAAACAGGGGTTAATTTGCAAACTAAGCAAACTCAAAACAAACCAAAATTATGGGAAAAGGGTGGGAGGGGTTGAAGAAACGTTTTCTTGTTGTAAAATCTAAAAAGGAAGCGATTATTGCGCATGATCAAGATGATGATGTTGCGGAGACTGACGTCACGACGATCACCGATGGACACTAATCAAGGACAGAAGAGTTGTCTATCTAGAGCACACAATTGTTCTATTCGTTCTCAATAACGGGATTAACTCGTATTGATTTAAGTCTGATTATGTTTATGTTCAACATTGATTAAAAATAAAGAATTCTGATTATCATAACTGATCATCCTTTTTTTTTTTATTTCCAATTTACTTCATATGAATATGACTTGGATAATTTTCAATGAAATTACAAAAAGAGCATTTTTTCCGTCTAACCGGTTAGTCTGTCGAAATAATTTACGACTAACCGGTTATGAAATTTTGACCGATTGCCATCCCTAATAAACATGCATCTACAGAGTCCAGTGCATAATTATCTGTATATATCAATAAAACATGCAAGTGGATTTATTTTTCGTAATCAATAATGAAGTTGATTTCAATTCAAAATCGGTTTGGAGAGAATGTGAATCCAAATAAGCCAGATAAATACGTGTACAATTGAAAGCAAAATTTAGGAAGTCATCTAAAAAAAGATGTTCATTACAGTATACATGTGCAATATTGATAACTTTAAAACTAAATGCTGCTTTATCAACAAGAGTGGAAAGAACTCATTTTTAATAGAAAGTTAGTGCATGAGATATACTAAATCTGATATGATAAATTAGACTAACATATACATGTATGTGCATGAATTTACATTTATGCATTGTAGTGATTGTTTGTTATACGTAAATCTAAAAAAAAAAAAACCTCCCAAGAGTTTGTACACAAGTACATTAAACACTGTACTCATCAACATGTGTGTATCACACTCTTTGTGTAAAAGCTCATATTCATATCTGTTTGTCTGAATGAGACATAATACACATTGCTATTGTCTGAATTTCATAAAACGGTTCTTTATATTAAGATGCAAATAACTTAGGCAAAAAAGGCATAATATTTGCTCTTGTGTAGGAGTTCTAATATGAAAAAAAAAACAAAAACAAAAAAAAAAACGTAACAGAAGTGACTCGCAATAAACATAACATATTTACAACATGCAAATGTATAAGCTCAATGAGAATCAAAAGATAGGCACTTAAAAGTTACATAAGTAATTTTCAAACGGTATTATTCAAACCGCTCTGTTATGCGCAACACAGTTTGACTTGTCCCTTAACAAAGAGATTGCGGAATAAGCAGAACCAGTCGAATATTGACAAGTTTAGCTTAGGGAGTCAGCCAATGAAATCCATAATGAAATCACCTACATATTAAATGCTGTAAACTCATATACAGACTATATATTATATCTGTTTGGTATTTTCATATTCCAAACGTGATAGTGTGATGAAAGTATTGTAGAGTGGATTGAAACATACTTTATGACAGACCAATCAGATGGTGTAATTCTTATCCAATCAGCATTGTATAGCCACCTAATCATAATCTAAGTATAAGTAGCCAATCATTGTTGATCAACCTAAGACCAAAGGGTATAAATAGAGCCGTTCTGTCATCTTCAGTTAGTATGTTGGTACTCGAACTCGATAGAAGTCTTCTTACTGAGTCTTCTTACTGTTAGTATTAAGTTGGTATTCAGGACAAGCTTGGAGTAGTGTCGGAAAGCAACAAAATTGTTAGCTAGGCCACTCAGCTCCTACGCTTGGTCCTTTGTGTCTTTGTGATTTTAGAATTGTGTCTTGGTGACTTGTTTCAGGGATAGTGTCTCGGTGACTTTCCCGGGTGATAGGACGGTAGAGAGCTTAGGTTAGGTGGCTGCAGACTGTGTCGGGAAACAACAGAATTGTTTGTTATACCACTCAGTCTGTAGCTACTTAAGTTATACATGTATTTGTGATTTCTCGTATCGATTAGTCTGATTATTTTTTATTATTAGCTCATGGTATGTTTAATGATCATCCAAGTAGGACTAAGGAAAATATTATTCCGGGTTTTAGTCAGTTAGCCTATCATGATTTATTTATTAACGTTAATGGTATTGTTCCTGTTCGTCTGCAAAGAAGATAGATACGTGACAGTAAGTGTAATATGTTTTACGGCGTGACCGTGTTTGAGGGCGAAGCAAAAAAATTTTGGCATTAGTATCTATATCCAAAACAGAACAAAAACAACCCGAAGTTAGCATGATTTGATCCGCCTATATATTGAACGCGGGAAATATAACGCAAATGATGTAAACAGTACATTGTGACGTCATATTCAGCGTCGTATTTTAGCAGATTTACAAACATAGCGTCTGAACCACAACAACAAACATGGCTTTAATGGTGGAGTGATTATATATGATTAAAAAAAAAAAAAGATTTACATGCTTTTACGAATTTTTGTAACATCTCAGAACGACATGAACTAGGGTAGACGAGATTCAAAATGGAGAAATACATGTCCACGCGATAGTATTCGATTCGACGCCATTAGTACCAAAATTTTCAAGTTCCATAGGTATGGTTTAATTTTTCATTGTTTTCCTATATTTTCCTTTTAAACATGTATATACGTGTTACCTATAGGGATAGCTCCGCTCTCACGGCCCTTCGGGCCGTGAGAGGGCTTCGCCCTCTATTATAATTGAACTTAATTTCTTAGGAAGGAAACCTAAGCGAACTCATTAATTTTCTGATCATTTGTTAGGTAAATACGTTACAATAGCTGTCTCCATGAACGTTAATAAAAATCTTCACTACTAATATTGCTACAGTTAGAAATAATGAAGAGGAATCTTGCCGGAAAAAAAAAAAACAATATGCAATTTCTTATATGAAAAGATCGAAGATCGTTCACAGAAAAAATGTGGGGACGAGGAACACCGACAGTAAAACCATGCCCCCCCCCCTTCTTCATCCTTTGTACGTTCGGAAATAGCATATACCTGTCATTGTCAATTGTTTGTTTGAAGTACAAACAAATTGAAAACACGATCATTTTTCATTGTGTAGACTGCAAACCATTTTACATTCATGCTTGACATGGATTGGCAACCTTTACTTAACACTTGTTCTAATCATATGTATTTCAGTAAACAGTCCTCGTAAGTTTTGAAGACTTGAAACCGGGGTTTTGTGTTCCGTAAACCGAGGCCTTGTCTTCCGTAAACCGGGCCTTGTCTTCCGTAAACCGGGGCCTTGTCTTCCGTAAATGCAGACCTTACCTAAGATCATCAATATCATTCTCATCTTTGAAACTAAAAAACGAAATCAAATTTGATTATGTTGACGATATCTTGGTCCTTTATAAATGGTAAGGTGAGCCTAACACCATTGCATGCTCTCTATTCACCATTAATCATGCACGACTAAAAGAATTGGTGAAATCGTCTATTTAAAAGACTTGCCTTACAAAATCAATAAAATTCAAGAGCTGGGGATTTCATCCCCTGATCCCCCCCCCCCCCCCTTCGTCTTCGCCCAACGACCTAATCCCCCCACCCCGAAATCCTGGATCCGCTCCTGGTGGTGAGAAAATCATTGCTTGAATATCGTACGATTAGATTTACATTTCAAGAAATCTGCATGGATGTTTTAATTGAATGTATTTATACTGTGCACAAACTCCGCAATAAATTCAATACAATTCAAGAGAGAGAGAAAAGGCACAAAGCATATGGTCCATAACTAGATATAAAGATAACTTCTCATTTAGAAATAATTAAGTATTCATTTAAAATAAGTGTATTTTCATATATGCACATGTATCTTACTTAACACGTGCATGCAAGGGTGGTCTCTAGTTAAAAATATGAATAAAAACATAAAACAAGAGGTCCATGGGCAACATCGCTCACCTTAGTGATCTTCGTCCTGCCGCTGTTTAGCAGTTGTGATTTTTAAAAGATTTTAAAAAAAATAAATCTTTAATTCCCATGAAAATTTTGACCCCATTTGTGCCTCAACTTAGACCCATAGTATCACAACATCACTGAAAATAAATTCACATAAAACAGGTATGCCTGAACACCAATATGACTAAACATGATCTTGCTGTTCTGGTTCAGACAAAGGTATCAAAGTCATACATGTACATCATGGTATGAAATGAAAGATCTTGCCATAACAATTAAGAATTATATATACAAAATATGAAAGCTCTATCAGGGATATTGATTAGGTCAGGTTTTAAACAGTTAGTCAAGGTCACAAGATCAAACATGATTGTGTCACAAGGTTTTGTTCTTAAAGATATGAAAGCCAGACTTTGAATAGTTCCGAAGATATTTATAAATTACATTTTCTAACAAGTGGATTAAAATATAGGTATGCTAGGTCAACGGTCATAGCGTGAAATGAAAGGTCTTGCAAAAGAAATATATATACAAAATATGAAAGATCTACCTTAAATAGTTCAGGAGATATTGAATAGGTCAACTCTTTAACAAGAGTACCACAAACGGTATAATATACGCCCGTCGGACAGTGCAATTTAACCTGGAAGCATATAATGCACTCTGAATTGATACAACACACATTCTGAATAGAAAAGCCCTAAAGTGGGCCATGATGCACCAATCCATCTGGCATGTGAATTGATTCTGTATTTCTGTGAGAGTGAGTTTGTGATAAAATACCGGTGCAATATATATTATCATGATAAAAAGTCCAGGAAACCATTTGCTCTACCTTTAGCCCTAAAGTAGGTCATAGTACCAACTAACTTGAAATGTGAACTGATTATGTATTTTTCTGAAAGGGAGGTTGTGACTAAATTTCAGAGCAATACTTGTCACATGTGACCATACCAATAAAAAAAATCTGGAAAACTGTTTGACCTACTTCTACCCCTAAAGTACTGTAGGTCATAGTGCGCCAATCTGGCTGAAATGTTAACTGCACTTGTCTTCCTCTGAGAGGAAGCCTTTGACTATATATCGGGGCAATATCTGTATTTGTATCTGTATCCGTAATGAAAAAAAGCTCGGAAAACTTTTACATATTTTAAGCTGAAAAGAAGGTCAAGAATGAACCAATCCAGCTGAAATGCAAACTGAACTTGTATTCCTCCAAGTGGACCCTTTGATTAATTGTCAGGGCAATATCTGTATCCATAATGAAACAAGAGGCCCATGGGCCACATCGCTCGCCTGAGCCACCTTGGTCCATATCAGAAGATTTTCCATATATATTTGCATGTAAAAACCGAGTCTCTATTATGGCCCCAACCTACCCCTGGAGGCCATGGTTTTTGCAAACTTGAATCTACACTATGTCAGAAAGCTTTCATGTAAATGTGAACTTCTTTGGCTCAGTGGTTCTTGAGAAGAAGATTTTTAAAGAATTTTCCCAATATATTTGTATGTACAACTTTGATCCTCTATTGTGGCACCATCTGACCCCCGGGGGCCAGGATTTTAACAAACTTGAATCTTCATTACGTCAGAAAGCTTTCATGTAAATATCAGCTTTTCTGGCTTAGTGGTTCTTGAGAAGAAGATTTTTAATTTTTTCCTATATGTTTGTATGTAAAACTTCGATGCCCCTTGTGGCCCCATCCTACCCCCGGGGGCCATGATTTTGACAAACTTGAATCCGCATTATATCAGAAAGCTTTTATATAAATCTCAGCTTTTCTGGCTCAGTGGTTCTTGAGAAGAAGATTTTAAAAGATATTTTCTATATATTTGTATGTAAAACTTTGATCCCCTATTGTGGCCTCATCCGACCCCGGGCGGCCATCATTTTAGCAAACTTGAATATGCACTATATCAGAAACCTTTCATATAAATCTCAGCTTTTCTGACCCAGTGGTTCTTGAGAAGAAGATTTTTAAAGATTTCTCCTATATATTTGTATGTAAAATTTTGATCCCCTATTGTGGCCCCATCATACCTTCGGGGCCATGATTTTAACAATTTAGAATCTGCACTACCTAATAAAGCTTATCTATAAATTTCATCTTTTCTGGCTCAGTGGTTCTTGAGAAGATTTTTTAAGGACCCTACTCTATTTTTAACTTTTCTTGATTATCTCCCCTTGGAAGGTGGTCTGGTCCTTTATTTTAACAATTTAGAATTTCCTTTACCTAAGGATGCTTTGTGCCAACTTTGGTTGAAATTGGCCAAGTGGTTTTTGAGAAGAAGTCAAAAATGTTAAAAGTTTACAGACGGACAGACACCGGAATACGGGTGATCAGAAAAGCTCAATTAAGCTTTTAGCTCAGGTGAGCTAAAAAGCCCGGAAAACCATTTGACCTACTTTTATTCCTAATTACTTTTATTCCTAATGTAGGTCACGAACGGACGGACCAATCCAGCTGAAATGTATACAGAACTTGTATTCCCTGAAAGGAAACTTCTGTGTAAATTTCAGGGCAATATCTGTATCTGTAACGAAAAAAAAAATCAGGAAAACTGTTTGACCTACTTATAGCCCTAAAATAGGTCAAGGATGGACCCATCCAGCTGAAATGCAAACTCACTTAAAATTCTTAAGGAAGATATTGTAATCAAATTTCAAAGTTGTACATGCATCCGTTACGGAAAAAAGTCCGGAAAACACGATCCCGAACGGACAGCCAGCCAGCCGGACAGACGCACGGACAGCGCCATAACATAATACATGACGGGCGTATAAAAAATGAAATTAGCAGATGATGTTACAGGCATAACCTCCATATCTTACTGGCATTATTTAAACAATTACTGAAGGGGTGAAACCACTTGATTGATTGTCCATATATGTATATGGTTGAACTTCCCTCTCGAGAATTTTTAACTTATATGGAGACGTCACCATTGCCGGTGAAGGGCTGCAACATTGGCGCTTACAGTCTTTGAGCAGGGAGGGATATTTATTCGTGTCACACCTGCTGTAACACGGGGCCTCCTCTAACGATAAGCATGGGTACTGGGGGCCTATTCTAACCCGGATCCCCACGGGATTGAAACCACTCAAAATAAACGTTGCACTGAAATAAACATTGAATATTAAAATGTTAGTCTTACTTAAGCGTATAATTTACTTAAGCGTCATATCCTCGGAAGGTATCACTATATCACACGTATTTATACACATTTGAGTTTTGAATATGACTTTTTGCCTCTGTCGAAATAATATACATGTATAATTTATATGTGATAATTTAATGGTAATTGAAAATAATTCATCAAGTGTACAGCTGTACCTGCAGTAAATACTCGATTTATATGTATGCCACCTATAGAATGACCTTAACCGTCATTTTCAATAGTGACGCACGACTGATGCCCATGATAAACAGGATTTGTTTACAAAAAATTCAACTCAATTTTTTTTTTATATCTCTAATGGCTAGCTCAGACATGTCAGGACCAAATGACGGCGATACGAAGACACTGGATGTTAATTACATGTAAGTATAAATATAACTGCTGTTATTGTAGGGTATCACGCGAATCATTACGATGATGAATTAACAGCTGTATACAGCGGTCACATTGCTGTTGAAAAGAACTCCCCAGTTTCACTCATTAGATAGTACATGTAGCTTCGGAAAGGAATGGTTACTTTTACACAGGGAGGGAATGGTTACTTTTACACAGGGAGGGAATGGTTACTTTTACACAGGAAGGGAATGGTTACTTTTACACAGGGAGGGAATGGTTACTTTTACACAGGGAGGGAATGGTTACTTTTACACAGGGAGGGAATGGTTACTTTTACACAGGGAGGGAATGGTTACTTTTACACAGGGAGGGAATGGTTACTTTTACACAGGAAGGGAATGGTTACTTTTACACAGGGAGGGAATGGTTACTTTTACACAGGAAGGGAATGGTTACTTTTACACAGGGAGGGAATGGTTACTTTTACACAGGAAGGGAATGGTTACTTTTACACAGGGAGGGAATGGTTACTTTTACACAGGGAGGGAATGGTTACTTTTACACAGGAAGGGAATGGTTACTTTTACACAGGAAGGGAATGGTTACTTTTACACAGGGAGGGAATGGTTACTTTTACACAGGAAGGGAATGGTTACTTTTACACAGGAAGGGAATGGTTACTTTTACACAGGGAGGGAATGGTTACTTTTACACAGGAAGGGAATGGTTACTTTTACACAGGGAGGGAATGGTTACTTTTACACAGGGAGGGAATGGTTACTTTTACACAGGGAGGGAATGGTTACTTTTACACAGGGAGGGAATGGTTACTTTTACACAGGGAGGGAATGGTTACTTTTACACAGGAAGGGAATGGTTACTTTTACACAGGAAGGGAATGGTTACTTTTACACAGGGAGGGAATGGTTACTTTTACACAGGGAGGGAATGGTTACTTTTACACAGGGAGGGAATGGTTACTTTTACACAGGAAGGGAATGGTTACTTTTACACAGGAAGGGAATGGTTACTTTTACACAGGGAGGGAATGGTTACTTTTACACAGGGAGGGAATGGTTACTTTTACACAGGAAGGGAATGGTTACTTTTACACAGGGAGGGAATGGTTACTTTTACACAGGAAGGGAATGGTTACTTTTACACAGGAAGGGAATGGTTACTTTTACACAGGAAGGGAATGGTTACTTTTACACAGGAAGGGAATGGTTACTTTTACACAGGAATTTCAAACGAGGAACTTTGTAGGGTTAATGGACAATTTACTGCGGTATCATATCATTTATTTATACGCTATTTAAATTACATATGTTATATGTAAAATCACACAAACACACACATATATAATGATGTTTTGCTCTTTGTACAAGACTCGTTCTTTTGAATATTCGAAGCTAAATTCACTTCAGTGCACTTACATAATTAAGAAGCGAGAGAGATTCATCGTGCACAAAGAAAAAGGTAAATGGCCAAAGGCAAGAGAAGATAATATAGATGTTAACATGGAATGTCAGTTACCTTTCTCAAGGTCATTAACTCAGAACAAATCAAGTGTATACAGAGATACATAAAACTGAAAATCTTAATGCCATTTATGAAGTTACGCCAATATAGATGTAACGCAATCCACACTAACTGATGGTTTGTCATTGAAATGCAATGTTCTCTTAAAATTGCTATCATTATAATAGTATCTTCACTATTTCATCATTATCTGTAAGCGATGATTATGGGAAACGAACGTAAAATAATTTATAATCTTTGATCCCTCAAACAAAACGTTATTTGCAGAATAAACTATTTGGTTATTTGTTTCACGTCCCTTTGATAATTTTGACTCTAATTGAGACGTCGTTTGAGTACGAATTTCCGATGATTTTGTGGTCTCTATTAAAGTACCCCGCAATAAGTGAACAAACATTCACTCTTTCAAGGTATCAGTGATGTTTAATATTGAAAAGACAAGCAAACTATTTTTATGACCTTCAATGCATTTTACAGTTTCCAGTTTGATATTTTTCGTTAGTGTGTGCCAAGAACAGGGCCGTAAATTAACCTTCAATTTGGAGGAGGCAGGAAATTAGGCGGGGGTCTGGGGGCCGCCCAGGCCCCCAGACCCTGAGCACATTTTGTGCACACTGAACACGTTTCGTGCAAAATCCTTGATTCTAGGGCCTTCTAAAATGTTACTTGACTAACTCATTGTAAAAGAAAGATTTGGAATGCTTTTTAAGGGAGGTATCATGTTCTTAGTTATTGGAAACAACATAAATTCTAATGAACTTTAAATTTTAATTTTTTTTGGCTCAAAAGTTGGAGGAGGCAGCTGCCTCCTCCGCCTCCATGTAATTTACGGCCCTGCAAGAACGTGAAAAATGAGGGCATTGAATTTTTTAATGTCAACATTTTATTCACTGACTTTAAAAGTATTGCATAAACAAACTGGGCATTAGAAATTTGACTAACATAGATGAAGTTCTGAACTAAAATTGTTGGTCGCAAGGATACAAAGAGCAAATCTTCTAAAATAAAGTGATTAACTGGTCCAACTTGCTTTGTTTTATCAAATGGCACATTTCAAATAAATTCCAGACAATTTTTAACATTTAGAAAGACCTAAGTTATGAAATATGGACATAATTTGAGAAAGATAAATGGAAACAATTGCTTTTTGGGAAACTTAATACATTTCAGTGCTTTGCGGGAAGCTGTGCACACATTTCAAGCTTGGATTTCTCGGAGAAAAAAACCCCTAACTTAAGTTTTAGTTTTCTTTCATTTGAGCAATTAAAAGTTGAGTCTAAGCAAACTTAAGTACAAGTTTTGACGCAATTTCATTTCGAAAAATCCAGAACAGAACGAATAATTTCATAGAAATTCTGAGTGCTTTAGTACAGAGTGGTGACATATTTTAGTACAGAGTAGTGATACACTTTATAGTACAGAGTTGTGATATACTTTAGTACAGAGTGGTGATATACTTTATAATACAGAGTGGTGATACACTTTATAGTACAGAGTAGTGATATACTTTATAGTACAGAGTAGTGATATACTTTATAGTACAGAGTAGTGATACACTTTATAGTACAGAGTTGTGATATACTTTAGTACAGAGTGGTGATATACTTTATAATACAGAGTGGTGATACACTTTATAGTACAGAGTGGTGATATGCTTTATAGTACAGAGTAGTGATATACTTTATAGTACAGAGTAGTGATATACTTTATAGTACAGGGTAGTGATATACTTTATAGTAAAGGGTAGTGATATACTTTATAGTACAGAGTGGTGATATACTTTATAGTACAGAGTGGTGATACACTTTATAGTACAGAGTGGTGATATGCTTTATAGTACAGAGTAGTGATATACTTTATAGTACAGAGTGATGATATGCTTTATAGTACAGAGTGGTGATATACTTTATAGTACAGAGTAGTGATATACTTTATAGTACAGAGTAGTGATATACTTTATAGTACAGAGTGGTGATATACTTTATAGTACAGAGTAGTGATACACTTTATAGTACAGAGTGGTGATATACTTTATAGTACAGAGTAGTGATACACTTTATAGTACAGAGTTGTGATATACTTTAGTACAGAGTTGTGATATACTTTATAGTACAGAGTAGTGATATACTTTATAGTATAGAGTGGTGATGTATTTTATAGTAAAGGGTAGTGATATACTTTATAGTACAGAGTAGTGATACACTTTATAGTACAGAATGGTTAAATACTTTATAGTACAGGGTAGTGATATACTTTATAGTAGAGAGTGGTAATATACTTTATAGTATAGAGTGATGATATACTTTATAGTACAGAGTGGTGATATACTTTATAGTACAGAGTAGTGATACACTTTATAGTACAGAGTGGTGATATACTTTATAGTACAGAGTAGTGATACACTTTTTAATACAGAGTGGTGATATACTTTATAGTAGTACAGAGTAGTGATACACTTTATAGTACAGGGCGGTGATATACTTTATAGTATAGAGTAGTGATACACTTTAAAGTACAGAGTGGTGATATACTTTATAGTACAGAGTGGTGATATGCTTTATAGTACAGAGTGGTGATATACTTTATAGTAAAGGGTAGTGATATACTTTATAGTACAGAGTAATGATATACTTTATAGTACAGAGTGGTGATATACTTAATAGTACAGAGTGGTGATATACTTTATAGTACAGAGTGGTGATACACTTTATAGTACAGAGTGGTGATATGCTTTATAGTACAGAGTGATGATATACTTTATAGTACAGAGTGATGATATACTTTATAGTACAGAGTGATGATATGCTTTATAGTACAGAGTGGTGATATACTTTATAGTACAGAGTAGTGATATACTTTATAGTACAGAGTAGTGATATACTTTATAGTACAGAGTGGTGATATGCTTTATAGTACAGAGTGGTGATATACTTTATACTACAGAGTAGTGATATACTTTATAGTACAGAGTAGTGATATACTTTATAGTACAGAGTGGTGATATGCTTTATAGTACAGAGTGGTGATACACTTTATAGTACAGAGTAGTGATATACTTTATAGTACAGAGTAGTGATACACTTTATAGTACAGAGTTGTGATATACTTTAGTACAGAGTTGTGATATACTTTATAGTACAGAGTAGTGATATACTTTATAGTATAGAGTGGTGATGTATTTTATAGTAAAGGGTAGTGATATACTTTATAGTACAGAGTGGTGATGTATTTTATAGTAAAGGGTAGTGATATACTTTATAGTACAGAGTAGTGATATACTTTATAGTAAAGGGTAGTGATACACTTTATAGTACAGAGTGGTGATATACTTTATAGTACAGAGTAGTGATATACTTTATAGTACAGAGTGGTGATATACTTTATAGTAAAGGGTAGTGATATACTTTATAGTAAAGGGTAGTGATATACTTTATAGTACAGAGTGGTGATATACTTTATAGTAAAGGGTAGTGATACACTTTATAGTACAGAGTGGTGATATACTTTATAGTACAGAGTAGTGATATACTTTATAGTACAGAGTAGTGATATACTTTATAGTACAGAGTGGTGATATACTTTATAGTAAAGGGTAGTGATATACTTTATAGTAGTACAGAGTAGTGATACACTTTATAGTACAGGGCGGTGATATACTTTATAGTATAGAGTAGTGATACACTTTAAAGTACAGAGTGGTGATATACTTTATAGTACAGAGTGGTGATATGCTTTATAGTACAGAGTGGTGATATACTTTATAGTAAAGGGTAGTGATATACTTTATAGTACAGAGTAATGATATACTTTATAGTACAGAGTGGTGATATACTTAATAGTACAGAGTGATGATATACTTTATAGTACAGAATGGTTAAATACTTTATAGTACAGGGTAGTGATATACTTTATAGTAGAGAGTGGTAATATACTTTATAGTACAGAGTGATGATATACTTTATAGTACAGAGTGGTGATATACTTTATAGTACAGAGTAGTGATACACTTTATAGTACAGAGTGGTGATATACTTTATAGTACAGAGTAGTGATACACTTTTTAATACAGAGTGGTGATATGCTTTATAGTAGTACAGAGTAGTGATACACTTTATAGTACAGGGCGGTGATATACTTTATAGTATAGAGTAGTGATACACTTTAAAGTACAGAGTGGTGATATACTTTATAGTACAGAGTGGTGATATGCTTTATAGTACAGAGTGGTGATATACTTTATAGTAAAGGGTAGTGATATACTTTATAGTACAGAGTAATGATATACTTTATAGTACAGAGTGGTGATATACTTAATAGTACAGAGTGATGATATACTTTATAGTACAGAGTAGTGATATACTTTATAGTAAAGGGTAGTGATACACTTTATAGTACAGAGTGGTGATATACTTTATAGTACAGAGTAGTGATATACTTTATAGTATAGAGTGGTGATATACTTTATAGTAAAGGGTAGTGATATACTTTATAGTACAGAGTGGTGATATACTTTATAGTACAGAGTAGTGATATACTTTATAGTACAGAGTAGTGATACACTTTATAGTACAGAGTGGTGATATACTTTATAGTACAGAGTGGTGATACACTTTATAATACAGAGTGGTGATATACTTTATAGTACAGAGTAGTGATTTACTTTATAGTACAGAGTGGTGATATACTTTATAGTACAGAGTAGTAGACTAGTCAATCTAGCTCAAAAATGAGCAAAACCTCAAACTAATTGCAACAGAAATGAAATTTTGATTACTCATACAAGAAAACACATGCAAACAACATATTAAAAATCGGCTTTTGTATTTCCATGGGAAAATTGAAATTTTGGGGTAAAAGGATGTGTTTTTTCATGAAAATCGCTAAAAACTGGAAATTGAAGAAAATATCCATTTTATGTAACATACAGTAAAAATAAGTTTTATATCTCAAATTTCAACCTGGAAATGTTCGATTATTTTTTTTATTTTTTTTTACAGCAGAATATATTCTTTCCTTGACTGTAATTTTTGGGTAAAATCTTGCTTTTTTGAATATAATTGTTAAAGATTGAAATTTTAAGAAGAAAACCCACATTTTGTCATACATTTGAGTCTACCAATAAAAAATTGAAGTTAGGATTTATTTTAAAAACTGCTCAACAAGTAAGATATATAGATTATTGGCAATATATATGAAAAATAACATTTTAGGTAGGAAAACCTACCCTTTTCTAAAACAAAAATAGTGAAAAACTGGAAATGATAGGAAATGACTGTTTTATAGAAGATATGACATTGATCTTATAAATTTAAGAATAAAACGTCCAAATGCACAACTAAACTTTTCTGCACCAAAATTTACTTTCCCTTGCCGAATTTTGGGCTGAAATCTTCATTTTCCAACAAAAATCGTTAAAAACTGGATTTTGGAAGAAAATACTTTTTCCTGTCCATTAGGCATATATGAGTTACCTCATGAAGATTTATACATTAAAATAAACTGTTAACACAAAACAAGCGCCCCTTCAAAAATGGTCTGTAAAAGATGACCTACATTTTTGCAGTTACTCCCCTTACATCGGAAGTTGGAGGCGCGCTTACCATTCCAGTCCTATGTTTCACATAAATACATGTAGTATTTTAAAACAAACAGTGTATAGTAAAGCTTACGTTACCAAATTCTTTATTAAGCTGAGTTTTAACAGTTTGTACTACATCTATGACGAAACAAGGTTCAGTTTCTTCGATTTTATAAAGAAATCTTTAATACGTGCACTTCGTCAAGTTCTAGAGTTTGGGAAAGAGGGGGTGGGGGTGGGGGGCTTATAGCCGTATTTGATGTTTAGTTCTATCCAAATTATTGTGCAATTAATACCGAGAATTTCAGGAGTAATCTGTTTTAAAAACAATGGACACATAGAATTAAAAGCAAAATGAATCAGGCACGCAGCATCGTAAAAAAAGGGGGGGGGTGTGTGTGAAGATAATTTCACAATATTGCCTGAAAATTGACCAATAAATTTTAATCCAAAGTTATAAAAATCCTTGATGGTGTGTGTGGCGGGGGGGGGGGGGGGGGGGGGGGGGGGGGGCTAAGGCTGTTCTCTCAGTTCAATTTTACACTTCCACTGTGTACAGTTCACGACAATGCTATTTAAAAAAAAAAAAAAAAAAAGGAGGGAGGGCAACCAATCTGTCTAAAAATCGACCTCTGTACGTAAAAATTTATCAACTTTGCATGTAATGATAAAAGGTGTAGAGCCATTATTGCTACGTTCCTGATAAATATATAAGTGATCATTTGAGTAATTGCAGTACAGTTCAGTCCACAAGTACAGCGGCTAGTCTCACAATTTGCCTTGCATTTACAGCGAAAAACGTTCAAAGGTTTATCTGGCGCGACTTGTAATTTAGTTTTAACGGATACAAGAATTGCTGAAAGCAGTGATAAACCCCAATTCGAAGGATCCAAATTAATCATTTCTTTAGTCCACTCTATGACTTAAAAAATTCTTGCAGTGCTCCTTTTCTGTAGCTGTAGTTAGTAGTTAGTGGCAATGACTGAACTTATAAAAATGATATTGTGTTAGACAATTCTTCACATAGCAAATCTCCTATAAGTGTCTCTATGGTATTCCATCGTACAAAGTCGATGTGACATCGACACCAGAATATATCTTTTTCTCTATGAAATCCTCATATAGGAAGGTGAAGATAACGAACAGTGATCCATCTCGTCACTCTTATAAGCAATACAAAATAGAGAGGTGGGCAAACACGGACCCCTGGAGAAGTGGGATCAGATGCCTATGGGCTATAAGGAGTAAGTACCCCCTGTTGACCGGTTACACCCGCCGTGAGCTCTATATCTTAATAAGGCAAACGGAGTTACCCTTATTCAATATCATTGTGTCAAAAACGGCCTAACAATGTACATGTACATGAAACAAGTCAGACAGATTTGACCCAATGATAGGTTGTATTGGCAAAGTAGATTGTTATAACGACCATATAATTCGCGAAATACTGACTTTAAACGAAACAGTTGAAACCCCTTCACCATCAACTTGTTTGTCAGTAGCCTGCCTCCATTTAAAATCTAATCATATATAGAATTTTTTCGCGATTTGTCTACATTTTGACTATACAGGACCTGTTCCGATGCCGAACATTCTTGACGTTGTGTCGCATCCTGTGAATGCATGTAGAAAGGGCAAGGATTGACAAACTTCGTTTCCTAAAAAGACGTCTGGTTTTAACGATATTCTTCACTTATATTAGGGGCAAGATCAAAAATTCAATGTCTCACAAAAAACTAAGTTCACATAGTTTTCACTAAGAACCCCCCCCCCCCCCCCCAACCCCAACCCCCCTTTAAAACTTAATATGACAAATGTTGAAACTAATCGAATAACAAGAAAAGAAACGTTCGATTATAAATAACACTCTGTATACCTTTTCTACTGTTTATTCACAAATGAAAGTGTACATTAAATCTATTAAATGTTCATTAATATGTTTTAAATATTATGTGATATTCAACAGTCGCTTGTCTTTTTCCTTTTTCCACTAAAGTGTAATCGATGTCGGATGACAGAAACTTGCGGGAGTTTTTATTCCCCTCCCCCTAACTAATTGAATTTAAATTTTCATCCGACATTGATTTCGTCCCTTAGGGCAGTTATATTTATTCCAGAGTTCGTTGCTATTTCTGTGCTTTATATACAGACATTTCAAACACAATGTGCATTTTGTATGATCCTCTAAAATTTACGATAAATAACTGTATCCCATTTCCATTCTCAATGATCGTGTGCCAGCGTGGCGAGAATTCCATCGTCATCGAAAACAAGTTTTGTCTTGAATAGATGGTCGGGCGGTCTAGCGCGCTGTTCGCATGCTGCTAGGAGATATGGTTCCGCAGGTCGTGAGCCCAAGACTAATTAGAAAGAGTAACTAATCGATTTTACATCAAACCATGATACTATGCACAAGTGTTTACTTACATTGATTTTTATTATTCATATTATCAATGTTTTATTATCATTATTATTACCCATGATTGACTCCCCAAACCTGAATTTGAAAAAGAAAAGCAAAAATACTTTACTTACTTAGTTTTATAAAAGTTTTTAATACAAAACGCTTGCTCAAATGATGAAGATACAAAATAACTGAAACTTTTAACCCGAATATCTTTCCATACTTTCTTTTTTAACAAACGTAATTCCCCCTTGTAAATTGACACTTATTCTTTAAGATTTTATTTATAATTGATTATTCATAACTTCTAAAGTAAATATTGTGTTTTATAATTAAAATTAATTTAGTAGAGGGTCAAACAAAATATTTTGAAGCTGTATTCGCGAAACTGAGTTCCCCGGGAATGGAAGTCGGCAAAGAATATGAGATGCTGAGCAATATTGTATGTACATGTATATAGAAGGTCTTAAAATCACCTTTTTAATACAACTGTTAAGCTGTTTAATCGCGTTTTTTATTACATACACTTTAGATCGTCGTGTATAACTTTATTCCGATGACTGTCACAGTTAAGTTACTCCCCTTTACGTGTATGGCGTGCCGTAAACACCACAAAATATCGATGGTTTACTAAAACATTTAAGAGCTTGTCTACGAGAAAACCATGCAAATATATAAAAATGAAGGAAATGGTGGTCATCAATATCATTTTTAATCATTTATATCATTGGAGTATATGGTTGGAATAATTATAATTTGAGGTCAATTTATTGATAGGTCGTTTCTATTTTTAGTAACAGCGCATTCTGTATTTACACGTGGATTAGTCTTTGAACACAAGAAAAATCCTTAAATATTAGGGTTTTATTTTTTCAAAAATGCAAATCAATTCTGAAGGCTTATGAAAAGAATGGATTTTTTATGATATTTCCATGTAAACCACTTATGGAGAAATCATGTTTGACATCATAAGTGTCCATATAGAGATTACATGGAGCCTGTAATTTGGCATTGTGCCAAACTTTTTTCATTTTGTGTTATATGGTCAATTTTGAAATAGGTGTTGCTGCAAAAGTAACGCTTAAATTTCTTTAAAAGTGTATAATACTTTGATATCAAATCCTTGTCTGTAAAATATAAAAAATTGTACTTTGGACTTGTGGCCGTTCATTTGCAATTAAAATTCAAAAACTGACAAAACTGAATATTTTTAAGCATTTAAAATTATCTTTTAAAAGATTAAAGATTTAAAATTTGTGATATTAGATGCATAAATTGTTTGGAAATTTAATTTTATTTATAGATTTAACATTTTCTAATAAATAAATCCCAGTAATCTACTATTTTATATGAAAAAGGGGGTCTTTTAATGAAATAGACCTGTTGCTGGAATTACCTCCCCTTTGATGCACTCTTCATACGTAGAAGGTACAAAATGATAGCAATATTATGGAATGTTATGATTCCAACTTGAAATGGGATTTGAGAATTTGTACATCATGTTTATGTGATATCAGTGAAAGACATAACAGTATCTGTGAATGTAATCCAGAAATTTCTAAATATTGGCAGGGTTTAAAAAGTATCCGGT
The DNA here is from genome assembly GCF_947568905.1 of Ostrea edulis. NCBI lineage: Eukaryota > Metazoa > Mollusca > Bivalvia > Ostreida > Ostreidae > Ostrea > Ostrea edulis. The sequence continues at coordinate 60,965,072 of NC_079168.1, read as the reverse complement.
ACTTCGTCCTGTTATACTGCAAACTAGTACCAGTGGTCAGGCATTTTGTCATTGAAGAATTGAAAGCGTTCTTTCCTTGATAATTCATGCATTAACCGAGAATGCTTAGATGTTATATGGAGGAAATCAAAGAAAATATGCATCTATAGTCAGTCCAGATGTGAGGATCTAGTGCAGCCCCCCCCCTCCCCGAATTTGCAAAATGTATTTACCATCATGATTGATGACAAAAATTTGTTATTAGTTTACATATATGCACTAAGTAATGAGGACAGGACAAAATAAGAAAAGGGTGAAATAAAAATGCATAAAGTGAACTCAAAGAATGTATACTGTAACAGTTTGCTCGGTATCTATCTTCTTCAGTGCTCAATGTAACAATATGACATACTTGATGCTTAATCATAGGTTACGATTCAACATGCGAAAATTTACACCTTTCTCTATTTTACCAACAACAAATATATAGATATTGTAAACTGATGGTATTACGTATATGTATACATGTATGCTAATGTAGTTTCTTAAAGTCATTGATGTAGGTAGAGCTTGGATCATCACTATACTTTGTTCCTCATGAGAAATTGATCGGGAAAAAAATTGGAAAAATCATTTATCTGACAGGGAAACCGAAGATTATTTAGATCAGGTCTCTTTAGCTAAATCAGCCTCCCCCTCTACTTTTTTTTTATGGCAATCAATAAACAATAGAAATGGAAGCTTGAACTGATGAATTAAATCCTTGCCCCCCCCCCCCCCCCCCCCCATTATTATCATTATTAAGGATTTTGAGCTTCGGGTTGTGTTAAAAGTAATTTTAGGGAGGTTGGGGGGTTCTATAAAAAAAATTGCCACCCGCCCACACCCTCCGCCCTGGTGATGAGTGCCAACTACGGGGCCTCTCCACCTAGCTACACTGTATGTGTTTAGACAGGACAGACTATACCAGTCGGGTCAGGTATAAACAGTACATTTCATTACAAATTATATTTCCAATTATTACAAGCGAACTTCTTTACTTTTGTGCGAATTCGGACGTTTTTATTATCTGACTTTCATCTTCGGTGCAATTTATGTGATTACTGTCAGTTGGTATTTAAACTATATTTCATTTGTACGTGTAATGGTGTTGGGAGTGGAGTGCGAATGCAAAGAATATTTCTGTATTTAGATATATTCAAAATTATTGATTATTTTATGATTTTAACAAGATCATTCACTATCTAAGAGCATTTTACCATTACCACCCCTCTTCTCTCAATATACTGTTTATAATCATTAATTTCCGATATTGAATATGGCTGCTTCGAACCCTTTCGCATGGATTTATAATGTAGAATAATACGCTACATGTAAGAATAAAAAACAAAAGAAAAACAAGAAAAGAACATGCACATTCCTTTTAGCTCACCAGGACGACTATCCGGAGAGCTACATGTATTGTAATGACCCCAGTATTGGCGTCGGCGCCACTTTAAGGAAACATTTTAACCTGGGTTATATCTTCTAAACCAAGGGGGTAGGGTTTTGATATATCCCTTATTGATTCCCCATGAAGAGACCTTTGATGTGGTACCAAGACTTTCGACCTTGTGACCTTGACCTATTTTTTAAAAAAAACTTCAACCTGGGCTATGTCTTTTGAACCAATAGGGATAAGGCTTTGATATTTTACATATATAGATGCCTCATGAAGAGACCTTTGTTTTGGTTTGACCTAACGACCTTTGCCTTGAACTTTGACGTACTGTTCAAAAACTTTATCTTTATCTTTTGAACCAAGAGTGATAGATCTTTGATGTTTCAAACATAGATTCCATTTCTTTTGTTACCAGAACTGTCAACGTCGACCTTGGACATTGCCCTATTTTTCAAAAACTTTTAACCTTTTGAACAAACGGTTAGGTACAGTCATCTGACAACTCTTGTTTATATGTACATATTAAGCATGTTATTTAATTGTTTAAGGGTTGCTGCTAAAAAAAATTCTGGGTACTTCATTTGTTAAAGTTTGATGACATCTAAAAATTCCTAACCACAAAGTACTTTTTATCTAATATATTGTACCTGACAACTTCATATGACGTGTTAACTGTCCCGAGGAAAAGATAAAGATTTGGGGTATTATACTGTGGATATTTATTAAGTTCTGTCTTCACACAAGTTTTACCTTTGAACTTAAAGCACGTCAGTCTTTAAATTGGTCTAAATGTTACTATGGCAACAATTTTATTTGATGTTTTAGAATATCAATATTGTGACTCTCATACAACTTTTCAAAAGTTACATTGCTGTCTGGCTTAGTATTTGCGATTGGGTTTGATTATTTCAGAATGTTTTCAATAACCAGTCAGATTTTTTAAAAATAGATATATCCTTATTGATACAAGATTGGGAAAAGCAAATCTATGAAGAAATATGATCCAATTGCTTGTGGTATATTTAAGTCTCTGTAGGACCACAATGTAAACTAGTCATTTGTACTAATCGTGCTATCCTGTCTAAATAAAGAATTTATTATATATAGCATAAAATAAATTGGCATGAAATTTGTTTTTAAAAATTGCACTTTAAAAGTACACAAATATCAATTTTGTTAAATTACAACTATTCATACGATGCATATCATTTTTTTAAAAACGTTATTTTTTCAAATTTTGCAATTTGTCACCATGGCAACCAGGACCCATAGCAACAAAAAATGATTGATACATACTTCTGGTCATCTGATGTGAAATCATAAAATTATATAAGACTTAATAAGATAACAAGGACCATGCATGGCAAACAGGTTTAGGTGGCTACCAGAATAAAAGCTCTACAAGCAGGAAAAAATGCCCAACTTGAAGTATTAATATATTTACTATAATCGAGAGTCCAAAGACAGATTTTTGGTATATCGTAAATATACTTCTTCTCTATAAGATGAAAGTAATTTTGAATAAATCAAAGCGTTACTTTTTGACTACTAGTTGATTCAAAAGTGATCATTTTCTGCAATTTATCAAAATCTGGAATCGTGCCAAATTTGTGACCTTTGTGCACTTAAACGGAAGGAAAATTTTAGATTCCCACTAAACAATATGAATATGCATATCCAGTTGTTTTATAAACTGTGTCAATTTTTAAAAATCCATTTTCAATAACCTGTTAGAATTTTTAAATAGAAAGGGTAAAATATACATAATTTTACCCTTTTGTCAGAACAAAAGTGCTATTTTTAGTAACATGGCTGCAAATCCCTATCCAATGACTACACCCCCGAAAAAAATATGCCAAAGTATTTGATATTGATGTACTTTATTACACTCAAAATATGTTGTTGATCCGACAACCTTGCTTCCATCACATTTTGCATGGTTTTCTCGTAGACAAGCTCTTAAGTCTAAATTTTAAATATTTCCCATTGTCCGATTTTGTCCGATTTTTTGTATGTTGTTATTCACGCTTTTGTTTATTAAATTCCGTCGAGTTTGTTTCTGTTGCAATTACTTTGAGGTGATTTGCTAGATTGACTAGACTATAGTGATATACTTTATAATACAGAGTGGTGATATACTTTATAGTACAGACTGGTGATATGCTTTATAGTACAGAGTAGTGATATACTTTATAATACAGAGCAGTGATACACTTTATAGTACAGAGTAGTGATACACTTTATAGTGCAGAGTGGTGATATACTTTATAGTACAGAGTAGTGATACACTTTATAGTACAGAGTAGTGATTTACTTTATAGTAAAGGGTAGTGATATACTTTATAGGACAGAGTGGTGATATACTTTATAGTACAAAGTGGTGATATGCTTTATAGTACAGGGTAGTGATATACTTTATAGTACAGAGTGGTGATATACTTTATAGTAAAGGGTAGTGATATACTTTATAGTACAGAGTAGTGATATACTTTATAGTACAGGGTAGTGATATACTTTATAGTAAAGGGTAGTGATATACTTTATAGTACAGAGTGGTGATATACTTTATAGTACAGTGTAGTGATATGCTTTATAGTACAGAGTGGTGATATACCTAATAGTACAGAGTGATGATATACTTTATAGTACAGAGTATTGATATACTTTATAGTAAAGGGTAGTGATACACTTTATAGTACAGAGTTGTGATATACTTTATAGTACAGAGTAGTGATATACTTTATAGTATAGAGTGGTGATGTACTTTATAGTAAAGGGCAGTGATATACTTTATAGTACAGAGTGGTGATATACTTTATAGTACAGAGTAGTGATACACTTTATAGTACAGAGTGGTGATATACTTTATAGTACAGAGTGGTGATACACTTTATAGTACAGAGTAGTGATATACTTTATAATACAGAGTGGTGATACACTTTATAGTAGAGAGTGGTAATATACTTTATAGTACAGAGTGGTGATCTACTTTATAATACAGAGTGGTGATATACTTTATAATACAGAGTAGTGATATACTTTATAGTACAGAGTAGTGATATACTTTATAGTACAGAGTGGTGACATATTTTAGTACAGAGTAGTGATACACTTTATAGTACATAGTAGTGATATACTTTATAGTACAGGGTAGTGATATACTTTATAGTACAGAGTGGTGATATACTTTATAGTACAGAGTGTTGATATACTTTATAGTACAGAGTGGTGATATACTTTATAGTACAGAGTAGTGATACACTTTATAGTACAGAGTGGTGATATACTTTATAGTACAGAGTAGTGATACACTTTATAGTAAAGGGTAGTGATATACTTTATAGTACAGAGTAGTGATATACTTTATAGTACAGAGTGGTGATATACTTTATAGTACAGAGTAGTGATATACTTTTTGGTACAGAGTTGTGATATACTTTATAGTACAGAGTGATGATATACTTTATAGTACAGAGTAGTGATATACTTTATAGTACAGAGTATTGATATACTTTAGTACAGAGTAGTGATATACTTTTGTGGTACAGAGTGGTGATATACTTTATAGTTCAGAGTAGTGATATACTTTATAGTACAGAGTGGTGATATACTTTATAGTACAGAGTAGTGATACACTTTATAGTACAGAGTGGTGATATACTTTATAGTACAGAGTAGTGATACACTTTATAGTAAAGGGTAGTGATATACTTTATAGTACAGAGTAGTGATATACTTTATAGTACAGAGTGGTGATATACTTTATAGTACAGAGTAGTGATATACTTTTTGGTACAGAGTAGTGATATACTTTATAGTACAGAGTGATGATATACTTTATAGTACAGAGTAGTGATATACTTTATAGTACAGAGTATTGATATACTTTAGTACAGAGTAGTGATATACTTTTGTGGTACAGAGTGGTGATATACTTTATAGTACAGAGTAGTGATACACTTTATAGTAAAGGGTAGTGATATACTTTATAGTACAGAGTAGTGATATACTTTATAGTACAGAGTGGTGATATACTTTATAGTACAGAGTAGTGATATACTTTTTGGTACAGAGTAGTGATATACTTTATAGTACAGAGTGATGATATACTTTATAGTACAGAGTAGTGATATACTTTATAGTACAGAGTATTGATATACTTTAGTACAGAGTAGTGATATACTTTTGTGGTACAGAGTGGTGATATACTTTATAGTTCAGAGTAGTGATATACTTTATAGTACAGAGTGGTGATATACTTTATAGTACAGAGTAGTGATACACTTTATAGTACAGAGTGGTGATATACTTTATAGTACAGAGTAGTGATACACTTTATAGTAAAGGGTAGTGATATACTTTATAGTACAGAGTAGTGATATACTTTATAGTACAGAGTGGTGATATACTTTATAGTAAAGGGTAGTGATATACTTTTTGGTACAGAGTAGGGATATACTTTATAGTACAGAGTGATGATATACTTTATAGTACAGAGTAGTGATATACTTTATAGTACAGAGTAGTGATATACTTTAGTACAGAGTATTGATATACTTTAGTACAGAGTAGTGATATACTTTTGTGGTACAGAGTGGTGATATACTTTATAGTACAGAGTAGTGATATACTTTATAGTACAGAGTGGTGATATACTTTATAGTTCAGAGTAGTGATATACTTTATAGTACAGAGTGGTGATATACTTTAGTAAAGAGTAGTGATATACTTTAGTACAGAGTAGTGATATACTTTATAGTATAAAGTGGTGATATACTTGCAGAGCATTTTGCATTTAGGAAATGTATGGCACTGTATACCTCTTCTGATATTCAGAATAAGATAATAAATATACCTGGAATCCAACTTTGAACTGCCATTGTTATAAATTGCAGCAATATTAACTGTTTTGCTATTACAGCTAATAGAATAACAGATGTATCGACCCGTGAGCAAGTTCGCTAGTTGGTTAGGGACACTGTGAGTCGTGAAATGTCCATCAAAGAGATTTTCTTGTTTTGTCATGGCAACGAACACAACGGATTAACCTTTTATTCAAACCCTTTAGGAGGCAGGCATCAATATTACGAATTTGAGAACTTAAGATTGATTGATTGATGTTTTTCCGCCACACTCAACAATTTTTCAGTGGTGGAAGAGAGAACCCAAATAAAATGTACCTGGGAAGAGACCACCGACCTTCCGAAAAGTAAACTGGGAAACTTTCTCACATACCGGCGCGAGCGGGATTCGAACCCACGCCGACAGAGGTGAGAGGCCGTGTGATTTTGAGCGCGATGCTCTAACCACTCTGCCACGGAGGTCCCCCCTCACACACCCCACCCGAGAACTTATTCTCCCCCCACCCGAGAACTTTTGAATATGATAGAGTGACCACTATGTCTGCCAAGTACAATAGTATACATGCAAGAATACGCCAGGCTATTCCATGTGCAATTCTCATTTCATTGCAAATCCCATTTTTTAAACTACGCTGTTAGTTGCTATTCGAAATGTTATGACAACTGTTCAAGAGGTTGTCTTCTTTTCCGACTATTTCACAAAGAAACCATAAGCTTATTTTGATGCATTTCAATCATATGCTGCACTAAATTGCAGACTTTGTGTGATACAATATAGACCAGACCTGCTGAAGCTTTGTATACATTTTGTCAGTGGTTGTACATGCGATAGAGTGCTTACACGACCAGTGTGATGACAAGGCTGGGTAACTATAGCCTCAATTATGTAACAGAGCAGGTGTTGCAAACTACGGTTATCTTTCTTTTATTTCTTCTTAAAAGCGTTAAATGAGGCACACTTGAGGCTACCATAAATAAATGCAGAGTTGTTGTTGAAATGTTGAATTAGTCACGAACGCAAGCTTCGATATGGGATGATCTGTTTCTGACGACATTATATGTAGAAGGGCCTTTGGAAATATTTAAGAAAAAATTTCATTTTTTGAAAATGCATGAGGGTATGAACTGCGACGCTTTACAACGACAAACTTCACGAAGCAACAATGAAAAGATTGATACTGTCATTGCTTTTACTCCGCATATCTACAGGTAGTCCGAAATATCTGACAGGAAAACGTCAGAACCGGCGTCATTACCTAAACTAGAAAAAACTTACTAGTATCGATTTTATGGGTTCTTTCACCACATAAAAAGCCTCATGAAAACATTTTAACAAACTGTAGAGCTTTGTTTTGAATCACGTGACTCGTTCGCTCAAATGACAGCGAAAATTCGGTTGACTAAAATTGTGTGCTTCTGTTATCGAATTCTGTTGTAATGTTTTCTTTCAATCGATATTAGTAGTAAGTACAAGAAGCATTGTTTTATTGATTAATTATGAGTTTAACATTGAATTCGACTCCAAAGTATTTAAATCGGCCCCACAATGCCGCCTCCAACTGGAGGCGGCGAATTTCCAGTTTACGTAATGGCGCCGGTTCTGACGTTTTCCTGGCACGGTAAATATTAAAATCATAAAAAAGCCAGGAAAACGTCAGATATTTCGGACTAATCTATAGGGATTAATAAAGCATTGAGGGGAATATGTAGCTGTAAATTAAACAAGACATCATCTGGCAAAACATGTTTTATCGGAAAATTAAAGCTGTATGGTCCGAATTACAACATTTTTTCATATCATACATTATTCCATCTGTTTTACCAAAATTATTACAAGTAACCGCGTCACTGCCATTTCAAGTGACAGTCACGTGACCAATTCAAACGTTAAAGATCATCGGTGGTCTTATCTGTAAAGCTGTGTATTTTGTTACAATAGTACCATGCCATAAGTATGCGTATGAGTTAATACATCATGTTGGGATTCCCCTGACGCATGTGGGTCTATTTATAGACGTCTAACATTGTATAATTTAATATGCGTTATCTGGAATACCTCGGGCCTTTCACCGAAAACACCGTGTTTTGGGTGAAAGGCCCGAGGTTTTCCAGATGATTTATATATGTACTACACTATGGGAAAAGAGTACCAATTCATTTCCCATAGACCTCAATGTTAACCTTTGGCCCTCTCACTAATTAACTATATCGATTTTAAACAAATGACCGCAAACATTTCAAAGTTCATTCCAAGTGTTGATAAAAAATGACAAAAAATATATAGGGTCCCGTGCCTTTTATAGGCCATATTTGTACTTTTTTACAACACATAGCAATCTGCAGTAAATTACACACTTCATTTTAAGCACACCCCTACCATGGTAATTTCCTCAGTCATTTCTCGATTTTGTGCGATAATTTTTCATCCTGACAATTAATTTGAACCTCTATAATATTTCTTTCAATTCCAAATAATTTCACTCTTGATATTAGCCAATCACGCAACACCTAGACATTTATACCTCCGCTCAATCTTGGGTAAACTCTTTCCGGGTTACGCATACGGGGGTTTGGTACTCTCATTCCCTATATTTACTTTCTAAATAATATCATGTTTTCTTTTACATGCAGATGTTTTCAAACATGCAATTAAGGGAAAGTTAATAACTTTATAAAGTAATTAATCTGTTTTAAAGTAATTATGTAGAAAAATAATACATGAACATCGGGTTTGACGTATTTGGATATGTATTTATTCAAAGTTTTGAGAAAAACAGTTACGATGCGATCTTCCATTAATGAGAGTCTATATGCATATATATATATATATATATATATATATATATATATATTATATATATATATATATATATATATATATATATATATAAATTGACGATCAGATGGAGTTCAATCACATAACATTTATTTCTCTACAGGCTGTTTCGTGAGGGGATGGTTTCCCCTCACTCGTCGGGAGAAAAATGACATCTAACGAAAAACATCCGCGTGGCTGAGAATATGTTACACAGAAACATACTGGATAGTTGCTAAGCATGATTACACACAGGATTGAGTAAATAGAATTTATGGGAATGACGGCAAGTGCTGACAAGTTCTGAACGCTTATTCAATGAAGATTTTTCGGGATGACATATTATGACATATTATAAAGAATTTCTCTAGAATACAGAGGTTGCACTTTTTTGTAATTGCCGAAACAAAGACCAATGCCCGCTCAACGGTGAATGTCGCGCCCACGGAATTGTGTATTTAGCTAGAGTCAGAGCCGATAATGGACAAGAAGAGAGCTACGTGGGACTAGCAGACACCGAGTTCAAATTAAGATACGCCAACCACACTCATTCATTCCGTAATTCCACGAAAAAGAATACCACCGAGCTCAGCAAATTCATATGGACATTGAAAGACAAAAATATTGACTACAAAATCAAGTGGGAAATTTTAGGAAAAACATCATCATACTCAACATTTCAAAAAAGTGCAACCTCTGTATTCTAGAGAAATTCTTTATAATATGTCATCCCGAAAAATCTTCATTGAATAAGCGTTCAGAACTTGTCAGCACTTGCCGTCATTCCCATAAATTTCTATTTACTCAATCCTGTGTGTAATCATGCTTAGCAACTATCCAGTATGTTTCTGTGTAACATATTCTCAGCCACGCGGATGTTTTTCGTTAGATGTCATTTTTCTCCCGACGAGTGAGGGGAAACCATCCCCTCACGAAACAGCCTGTAGAGAAATAAATGTTATGTGATTGAACTCCATCTGATCGTCAATTTATGTAGCTCCGTGAGGCCACGTCGAGCACTCTAGAAGATTATATCGGAGATTTATCCCAATATATATATATATATATATATATATATATATATATATATATATATATATCTTTAATTGTAAATATAGAGTGTATTATTCAAAAGTTTATTTCATCCGATGATGATAGTTTGAGCAAAACTTTGTACACTCGATGTAAGCGTTCTTTTGTTCACACAAAACGCTAAAATTCAATTCACCTCCTGGGGCTTCACTAGGGCTTTACCTTGGATCCTCTTGGAGCCCTAAGGCTCATAGATTCTTTTGTTCTTCTTATCATTTCGTCCCTTGGCTGTCGACAAAATCTCAATTATATGATAGCCTTATGTTGAACTGAAAATTGTGAAATTCCGGACATAATTTTTTACAAGCTTTCTTTCTTCCTATTGATACGTTTGACGCTTACGGTGAAGGAACAATGGGTTTACTGTTTTCCAAATTTCACAGGCCCAATTTCCAACGTTATAGCTATTATTTTTATATTATAGCTTTCTTTACCATACAATCTTCTTAACAGTAGGTCCAACATGTGAACTTGAATACATGGGGATGATATTAGACTCATTCATACATGCATGTCGATTTGACATATCTCAAGGGACACCTCAGAGTCTTCAAATTCTCCTTCATACTTAGATTGATTAATGGACTTCCGAGAATTTTTCTCTCATATGCCGGTGAAGAACTGCAAAAGTTAGGCCTATGCTCGGCGCTTACGTCCTATGAGCAGAGAGGGATCTTTATTGTGCCCACATCTACTGTGACACGGGGCCTTGGTCGTCATCCGAAGGACATAAATATTTTATTGAACATAGATGTTATACAGAACTAACAACTGAACTTTATGATAAACTGGATAACTTCAACTTTTTCAACGTCAACTTCCCATATTTATATTGCAATATTCCATTATCATCTGCATATGGTGTTTATCTCTCTCGAACTATTTGGTAAGCAAGAGCTTGTTCTGTACATGATCAGTTTGTAAATCGAGGCAGACTACTGACAAATAGGTTGATGTTACAGGGTTTTCAGAAGTCTCGTTTAAAGTCGGTATTTCGCAAATTTTATGGTCGTTATGACAATCTAATTTACTAATACAACCTGTCATTGGGAAAATGCTGTCTGACATGTTTCATACCAATTGAGGCTGTTCTTTGCACTCTGTTCTTGACCACGGATTAATCCGTTTACCTGATCAAAATTATAGAGCTCATGGCGGGTATGACTGGTCGATAATGGATATTTACTCGTCGTAGACACCTGATTCCACCTCTGGTATGTCCAGGGGTCCGTGTTTGCTCTTCTCTTAATTCTATATTCTTTATAGGAGTTATTAGATTAATCACTTCGTTATCTTCACCTATTCACTCAATCAATATGCAAGTTAAATGATCCGTGGACAAAATTGAAAGATTTGCAGCTTGTATCGGATATATTCTTTCCTTGAAAACATGCACAAGTTAAAAAAAAAATTGAACAAAATTCGGGCCATCCTACATGTAATTTTGCTTTTAGAGCCATTTTACCATGACATTTAATTTTTTTTTTTGGGGGGGGGGGGCATCGTGGTTCTTGTTTATGTTAGTTCAAGAGTACAATTTTTCATGCCTGGAAGAAACGTTGAAATTTCCTTAATCCAGATCTTAGTTCATTAGAAAATACGTCCTGTCCACCAATTCCTTCTACGTGTATTAACAAACTTCTGTCATACAAAGCGTAACCAAAAGACACCGACATATGCACTCAGAAGGAATTTCTAATATATGTCATACTTCTTATGCATCTTAAAAATGGATGGGTGGGAGTCCCTGTAGTTGATTACAAAACCTACGTTTTGTAATCAACTCCACTCACACTTCTAACTTGACGTTTTTCAGACCTTGTGCAGCACCTATGGAAGCATGTGTCGTTTTGGAAGTGATCAGACATTCTTCGAAAAATTTACATGTAGTTGAAGTTTGTCAATTTTAAACATGGTACCTACTTTGTGTAATCAACTCCTTTCACAGCTTTTAACTTGACATTTTTCAAACTTGTATACGTTAGTTGTTATAAAAACATTGAATATATACATGTGGCATTTTAAAAGTGCTTCTGGCTTTTTCAGGTATGTTTTGTACTACTGTCTCTATGATAGAAAACATTTTAAAGCAATCCAGCCATTTCCGTTCTTGAATCGATTTTTCTGTATCATCCATCGTGAACCATGGACCGATGTAAAATGGTCGTTATGTATGACGTCACAATGTCGTGACATTACCAACAGTCTGCAGTATTTCGACGAGGATGATTGCGTTCTGACCATCGTTCTTTAGGCGAACGGACAAAATACCACCCAAGGTTGCATGGATTCGCCATTGTACATTTATCTTTGTACCTTATTTCTCTTAATCGATCATCCATATTGGGGTGGTCCAATCCGTTAAGGTTTTTTACATGTTGAGTATGATATTTTGATTTCGAAACAGTGAGGAAATATTTGACTCTTTGAATTTATCCTTATACTTTTGAAGATTGCAAAATAATTGTAGAGGGAAAAGAAAATGGCATAACAGACTAGGTCATTAATAGAAATTTGAAACACGTTTAATAATATTTGTTAACTATTTAAAATGCATTTTCAGTCTTAAAGAATGCCAAATTAACACTCGGTCTGATTTTCAGATATGGTCGATGGGGCTATTATCAGGTATTTCAAGTCGCCATAGTCCTATTCAATATTTGGCAAACAGGATTTCAGCTATTAATGGGAGTATTCATTGGTAAGGATTTTTTTTTAAAATTTTCATTTTGATCAAATTGTTCATTCAAATAATATAACTATGTATATTCCAAGAGAAATCACAGTGGTCAATGTTGTATACATAAAAAAAACCCGAAAACATGGAAATCGAGTAAAACATGAGTGAGATAATCCACAAATGTAAAGTGGTAACGTTAATTGTGACACCGTAATATCATAACATTCAATGTTTGTTTATGATGAAAGGTGGAGATAACGAGCAATGATCAATCTCGTAACTCCAATAAGGAATAAATATTGAGAGTTGGGCAAACACGGACCCCTTGATACGTAAGAAGAAAAAGTCTCTTGTTATGGCCTTCAATTCGACATTTAGAGATATCGACAACGTTTTCTCTACCAACAAGAATACTTTTCATTCATATGTCGATTCGATATATCCTTGTGAACTTGAAGTAAAAGACATCACAGAGTCGTCAACTTCTACTTCATACTTAGATATTTTATTGAAAAAATATATTAAAGGCAAACTAACCTCAACGTTATGACAAACGGGTAGATTTCAGATTCTCCGTCGTCAACTTCCTATATTTATGTAGCAATATTCCATCATCATCTGCATATGGTGTTTATATCTCTCAACTGATTCGATACGCAAGAGCTTGTTCTGCGTATGATCAGTTTTTAAATCGATACAGGCTACTGACAATCAAGTTGATGGACCAGAGGTTTGAACAGTCTCGTTCAAAGTCAGATTCTGTGGTCGATATAACGAACTAGTTAGCCAGTACAACCTATGATTTGGTCAGATGCTGTCTGACGTGTTTCATACCGATGGTTAAACCGTTCTTGGCACACTGATTTTGACTACGGATAATTCTGTTTACCTGATCAAGGTAAACAGATACCTGATATAGGGCTCACGTTGGGTGTGATCGGTCGAAAGGGGATGCTTCCTCCTTAGGCATTTGACACCACCTCTGGTATATCCAGGGGTACGAGTTTGCCAAATTCTGTATTTTGTATTGCTTATAGGAGTTTTGATTGATTCATTGATTAATGTTTTTCGACACACTCAACAATTTTTCAGTTATCTGGTGGCGCCCAGTTTTTATTGGTGGAAGAGAGAACTCAGATACTATGTACCTGGGAAGAGACCAGCGACCTTCCGAAAGTAAACTGGAAAACTTTCTCACTTACCGGCGATTGGTCACTGTTCGTTATCTTCACCTTTCATGTTGACATGATTTAGGAGATTGACTATTGTCCATTATCATCATTTATTCATCCTAGAAAGTTAAGAATGGCAGAGCATATCTATGAAAAGAACCAATATAATATTAGATTGTTAAGGGAAGCAGAATAACACAGACTCAGGAGACCTTGTACGCAATAAGTCAATTTTAGTCCTAAAAGAGGAGTCCTAAAAGAGGAATAAAAGTTTCCTGTTTGTGATATATCTAACTGATTACCTCTTAATATCGAAAACAGCAAAATGAAGTGTAATTTAAGAAAATAAAATAAAAAAGCAATATATTGTAATTTTAAGAAATAATCTCACATTCCGACCAATAATAGGAAGTCTATCAGCACACATGCAACGACTAAGTAATTCACTGGACATTGTCTTAAATCCTTTGTGTCATGAGGTTAACAAATACGCTCGAGATGACTTAAATTTCCTCCGACGTCTACCCGTGAATGTTGATTCTAACAGCAAACTTGTTACAATAAAAATGTAATCAATCTATATAGTAACATATCAAGTTCTTTACGTATGAAAAAAAAATTGAATACCGATAATCTCTATCTTGTATTGCTTATACAGGAGGTATGAGATTGATCATTGTTCGTTATCTTCACCTTTCATGTTGAATTGAATTATATTAAAGGAACTGCTACGGGGACAAAAACGGCTTCTACGTACACATATCTAGCAATGGGATATGTGGAAGAAAAAAGGGGAAGTTTCTAAGTATACCGGTCCCCAGAAGCACGCGACTGCATGAACAGTTATTTCCCTTGCCGTTGCTAAGCGGAATGTAAACACGCCGCCATTTGCATTTTCGCCTCGGATGCTGAGCAATGAAAATCGTACGATAAAAATAAAAGCCCAACGGCGTTTGAGTATACTAAGCGGGGGCTTGGGGGCGGCAGCCTCCGACAAGTATCATACGAATATTCATGAGAATTACGTATACAAAGCACACGTGACCATTTTGCTCAACAACGGACTCCATTTATTTTGGAACAAAAAAATGTACGTCTTCTTGCATTATTTTTCATTTCGGATTTTAAAAAGCTGATTTAAAAAACAGTTTTTTAAACTTTATTTTTAACACGGAATTCGAATTTGCGCTTATTTTTGTGACACCCCCCCCCCCCCCATTTTAGCGATTTTACTGATCGCTAACGCGATCGTATATATATACTAAACCGCTTTCGGCGCCACACATTTTAGCGCCATATTTTGGGGACCGGTATACATGTACTAGAAATTGACTTAATCCACTTCGTCCCATGGGGGACATAGGGTAACCACAGTAGCTCTCCACTTTTTCTGTCTTGGGCTATTCTTTTGGTTTCTCCCCATGTTTTATTGATGGTCTGTATTTCTGCATTGATCCCTTTACGCCAAGTGTTTTTCGGTCTGCGTCTCTTACGTTTGCCTTGTGGATTCCATTCAAGAGCTTGTTTAGTTATGTTGGTGTTAGGTTTTCTTAAGGTGTGTCCAATCCACTTCCGTCTTCTTGTTTTAATTGTTATATCAATTGGTTCTTTTCCACAGTTCTTTGTTGCTAATCGTATCTGGCCATCTCACACCAAGAATGTTTCTTAGACAGCGGTTTAAGAAGACTTGGAGTGTCTTGATGGATGCTGATGTTTCTCTCCAAGTTTCGGACCCATATAGAAGGAAAGATTTGACATTAGAGTTGAAAAGCCTTAGTTTGGTATTTGTTCTCAAGGTGGTGCTTCTCCAGACTGGTTTTAGCATGGCAAAGGCTTGTTGAGCTTTCCTTTTCCGAGTTTTTATGTCTTCGTCGGTTCCACCTGTAGTGCTGATGATACTGTCCAGGTATGTGAATTCTTCTATATTTTCTACTTCTTTGTGTCTTATTAGTAGTTTCTCTGTCTGAGCAGTGTTTATTGTCATTATCTTTGTCTTTACTGGATTGATTAGAAGGCCTGTTTGTCTTGCTGTTGATTCAAGACTGATGGTCTGTTCTTTTGCGTCCTGAAATCTATGTGATAGATACATATATCGTCAGCAAAGTCAAGATCTTCCAGGCGTTTTTGCTTTGTCCACTGTATCCCTTTTGGGTTTTGTACTAGAAGTGTTCCGAAAAAAGACATGAGAATGTTAAGGAATAATTCAACGATGAGATAGAGTGTTATCTAATTAATAACTAGAAAAGATATATGGACGGTTGTTTTATGATATGGAAGTTATACGACAGGGTTGAATTATCATCTTTCAAACAGTTATTAAATGAAATGAATCTAGATATTACATTTACCGCTGAAGAAAGTGTAGGCAGAATTTATTTTTAGATATTCTATTGATGATAGAGGACAATGGTTTAGTGGCCGATATTTATTACAAACCTACAGATACACACCATTATCTGCATTTTCATTCTTGTCATCCTCGACATACAAAACGAGTAATACACTAAATTTTATCAAAAAAGATGTGTTCTATCGTAAGTGATGAATCCGTCAAAATAAAAAGATTACAGGAACTTAAAAGAAAATCTACAAACACAAAATGATCCCAACCAATAAGTGATAATGCAATTAAAAAAGCCACACGCACATGGAATTAGAAACAAATGACATTTTCGACCCTGTCAAATGTAATAATACCAATAAAACATTACACCTATTGTTTCTCATCTATTCAATGTCTTAAAAACAAATGAAAGTATGTCCAAAATCTTCCAAACTCATAAACAGCAAAAGACAACAGAAAAAACCCTGACAAAGCCATACTAAGTCCGATTTCAAAGAACAGAAAATCGCGCTAAAAGATACCAAGATCCACGTTGCGGCACGTTTGGTCGCTTCGGCATGTTTGATCGCCGACGACCACTCATGCCGGGCGACCGAACGTGTTGTGATGGTGGACTCGAATGGTCCCTCAATTTTAGGCCATACCCGAGCACGAATAGTCGCCACCCAAGCCCCCAGTGCCAACCCCAACTTTATTTTTTTTAACCTCTCCTCCTCCTCAAGCACCTGTTCCTCTTCCTTCTCTTTCTCCCTCCTACTTCTTCATGTTGTCAAATTTCTTCGTTTTCTTCTGATATTTTTTAAAAACCGAACAATGCGTCTTTCGAAATTGGTGGGTGATAGCTAAAGGCCCTTTCATATATTCATGGATCAGGAGCCGGTCTACGCCGGATGCAAAATGCTAGTCATCCGGGGTGATCCGACTTAATGCCGTTGTCAACACGGTCTTATCACGATGCAGAAACGGAAAACGCCGGTTTCTCTACGGATAAGCACGGTAGCTACCCATATGTCCCGGGGAAAAAGCCCGGTCGATGCCGGCATGATCACGGAGCGTACAGAAGATCACTGTTTCTGCTGGTCCATCCACAGTTCTTTCCGGAGAAACACGGATTATCACGGTCTTTTTTCCTTGCGTTTATCGTGTCTGTCCGTGTAGTTACCGGTAACAATCCGTGTACCAACCGTAGACATCCGTGTTATTCAGCAGAAAAGTTTCGTACACGGATGACCCCGGACTTTACACGTTTACTTTAGTGGCTACACGGACTTCTCGGTTGATACACGGTGATACACGGATCAATACGGAAGATTTTCTTCCGGGACATGTTTAAACATTAAACATGTTTAATTTTTTCACGGTTTGGCTTGGCCAAACCGAATTGTCCCGGATGACACCGAATGCGTGCACGGTTTGTACACGATGATGGCGGATTGTCACGGACCATCACGGATTGACAATCCGGAATAATCCGGCGTCTCATCCGTGAATGTGTGAAAGGGGCTTAAGGGAGATGTGGCGCTTTCTATTAGCCTTCTATGAGCAATCAGATACTATTGGATGTCCCCTATAAAATCACAGCACACTCTATTCCGATTCGAAACAGCTCTTCAAACCTTAGACATGCTTCAAGTGTACAGAGAATAGGCCTAATCTTGAATTTCATAAAGGTAGCGAAAAAGGGTAGGCCTACAAACGGAGAGAGTGCACAAAACATGACATGGATATACCCACAAAACTGTAGTAGGTGGAAAGGATAACGCTTTAGAGTCCGGAAACCATAATGCTACTTCGATGTCCAGTGCGCTTGATCTTTGACCTTTTGACCCCAAAATCGACAGGGAACATCTTTATCCCATGGGTAATCCATATTTTTTAATATGGTGACTGTAGGTGGAAAGGATAACGTTTTAGAGTCCGGAAACCATATTGCTACTTCGATGTCCAGTGCGCTTGATCTTTGACATTTTGACCCCAAAATTGATAGGGAACATCTTCGTCCCATGGGTAGTCCATATGTATGATATGGTGACTGTAGCTGGAACGAATAACGCTTTAGAGCCCAGAAACCATTGCGTCTACAGACGGACAACCCGATTCCAGTATACTACCCCCACCCCCACAACTTTGTTGCGGGGGTATAATTATCCAATACACAAGTATATAACATGAAAACACGGAACGTTTAATCAACTGTGTTTGTGCTAAATACTTTAAAGAATAATGGCTCCATATTTTGAAAGAACCAATTTCATGCATGAAAAGTGTTTCAGACCTATGAATTTGCTTACTCCACCTGTTCAGTTTGATGTGTACTATGTAAAATTTCCAATTTTGTAGCTTTTCGTATATTTTACTTTCATTCTAATCGTTAGTACAGTAGTTGGCCTAAATTTCTCTCTAATTTTGTTCATCATTGTACTTATGTTTTCTTCTACATTACGTTAACATGATATATATCTCATAAACTTTAGAAGATATCTCATAACTTTTTAAGATATCTTATAATTTTTTAAGATATCTTATACAGTTTATGAGATATCTTTCAATAGGAATAAATGTAAAAACGGCGTCCCATAAGGATAGTGGTATGTAAGAGCATTATGTTGTTAAAATGTTGCCACCCATATGTTTGCAAAATAAATTCACATCAAATTCCATCCAGAAATACCCATGTTTTTTGTGTATTAGCTTTGTATCGTGCATGACTTGTGTCACAAATGTGTGCACATGTTAGCGTGTGTCATACAATACAAACTATTACACACGGATGCACACACATACAGATGCACGTACATACATGTACATAAAGACACATGCACTTATACACACGGGGCCTCCGTGGCCAAATGGTTAGCAATCACACGGCCTCTCACCTCTGGTCGGCGCGGGTTCGAATCCCGGTCGCGCCGGTAAGTGAGAAAGTTTCCCAGTTTACTTTCGGAAGGTCGGTGGTCTCTTCCCAGGTACATTGTATCTGGATGCTCTCTTCCATCAATATAAAACTGGGCGCCACAGATAACTGAAAAATTGTTGAGTGTGGCGGAAAACAGCAAAACAAACAAACGTATACGCACATACATGCACACATACACGCGCACACACACACACACACACACACACACACACACACACACACACACACACACACACACACACACATCGTCACTCAAATACACACGCACGAAGTCGGTGTTTTGGACAGGGGGTTGGGTGGCGACTATTCGTGCTCGCGTATGACCTAAAATTGACGATTATTCGTGTCCATCCTCACGGCACATTCGATCGCCCGGCAACAACACATGCAGCACGTTGGTCGCTGGCGACCAAACGTGCAACACGAATGGTCGTCGGCGACCAAACATGCAACACGAATGGTCATCGGCGACCAAACGTGCTGAAATTATCGTCGCCGGACGACATAACGTGCCGAGGCGACCAAACTTGCCGTAACACGGCACCTGTTCAACTTTGGAATAAAACAGTTCGTCTGCAATCAATGATGAATGTCGTGCCAATGTGAAAAGCTTATATACATTATAACATGTTCTGCGTGTAGGGCTGTAGGACAGATCGGTAACACACTTAGGGATAGAATCCGGGTTCATAAACAACATGAACGTACCAAATATTGAAAAATTAAAACAAACGAGCACCTGGAAGTGTGTGATTTCCTTTCCATAAAATTACATACCTCAAGGTGAAACATTCTATAAAAACTTTTCAACCAAAATTTGATAGTTTAATGTTATATACGAGGGCTTTTCAATATGTAATGTGTAATGTACGATATATCAAAAGCAGTCGACTCAAATAGTGAAATGAACATTGCATCCCTTCAAAGTATTCTCCGCGGTTTGAAATACATAATTTCAATTTCTGAATCCATTTCTGAAATGCGTCATGATACTCTGATTTAGGTAGACCTCTGAGGCACTGACTGATGGCTGAGCCAAGGGCTTGTCAGGACTTGTAACGACGACCAGATAAGAGCTTTTTAAGTTTTGGAAAAAGAAAAAGTCGCATGGGGCTAGATCTGGAGAGTATGGTGGGTGTGGCAAGACAGTAACCTTCTCCAACTTCAATAATTGCTTCACAAGCTCAGATGTATGTGATGAAGCATTATCATGAAGTAGACGAACATGCCTAAGTCCTGACACAGGACGTTGTTTATGGTCATATTTCTTGGGCTTTTTATATAACATTTCGGTAATTCTGATCTGCAACACCTTCTTTCTTATCACATGAGAAGAATATGCAATAAAGAACCTTCTTTGTGCTTATGGTTCTTTTGGCAACTACAGTCCTTGTACCATGTTTAGTTAGCAATATTTTGTTTCCAATTTGTTTTACTGGTTCAAAATAGCGAACCCATGTTTCGTCACCAGTAACAATGTTTGCAAATTGTCTTTTATTCAATTGGGGAAACATTTTTAGCAATTGCTTAGCGGTTTGTACTTCTATCCGTTTTGGTCATCTGTCAATATATGCGGTATCCATCTGGCAGAAATCTTTCGTACTTTCAAAATACGCTTCAAAATCAAATGCATCCGCGATAACCATTTTCCAACAGCTTTGGCAATATCACGAATCGTGTATCTGCCATCACTTTCAATTATTTCCCTGACTTTTGAGACATTTGCCTTGCCTGTTACAGTCACAAGTTGGCCAGATTTTGCTGCATCTTTGACGAACTCTGTGCTAGTCATAAATGTCTTTCTCCACCTACGAACTGCCTCATAAGATACCTTATCAGACCCATAAACTTCCCCCAACTCAGTAAAATCTGCATTACCGAATGACTGAGTTTTGTGCGAACTTTTATATAAACTCTAATTTTTTCAATATTCTCGACCCGTTTCCCAACCATTTTTACAACAGTGATTAATGGCTGCCTCTATTGAAATGACTATAAGTTTAAAACTATGTGGAGCTGAAAGCTTGTTTTTATACCGTTGGAAAGGTATTGAACAGAGCTATTCATGAGTATCATCATCCACGAAATCGTGCAAAGCGTTATCGCGCGATGGTACAATACATATTACATATCGAACAGCCCTCGTAACTATACGTATTTACTTTAAATGCATTAAGCTAAGTTGGGTTATTTGTAACATTTTATTTTCATTGTGCAAAGTACGGGTGAAAGAAAGAGTTGATAACTTTTAACGTTATGATTATGATGACACGACGTTACCATGTTACATTTGGTCCCGTGAGGATCCGGGTTAAAATAGGTCCTCAGTACCCCTTGCTTGTTGTAAGAAGCGACTAAATTGGCGGTCCTTCGGACGAGACCGCATAACCGAGGCCCCGTTTCACAACAGGTCTGGTACGATAAATATCCATCCCTGCTCAAAGGTTGTACGCGCCCAGCACAGGCCAAAATTTTACAACCCTTCACCAGCAGTTGTGACGTCTCTATATGAATGAAAATTTATCGAGAGGGACGTTAAACAATATACTATCAATAAATTCAACATATTAAAGAAAACGCCATGAGAACAAAAACGACTCCTACTTACACATCTCTAGCACTGGGATATTAGGAAGAAAAAAGACAAGAATATATATATATATATATATATATATATATATATATATGTTAAAAGTAAGCACGGAATTAGCAATGAACTATAAAGTAAACATAACTGCCCTATGTCAATAACTATCAATTACATAAAATTTCACTGAATTTTGAATTGGATACCCACTTCTGCCCCAACCACCGCGGTTATCTAGAGGTAGAGCTTTCGCCCCGCATGCAGAAGGTCGGGGTTCGAATCCCTAAGTCGTTAATACAGGTTAATGACTGTTCCATCACCATACGCTCGACATCAATAGTCCTCGGAGATTACCTTAAAAACACGTCAGATGTTCCGTGTCACAGTACGGGAGGCACACTAAAGAAGCCTCACTGCTCAATATCCGTAAGCGCCGAGCATAGACCTAAATTTGAAAACCCTTCACCCGTATTGGTGACGTCTCCATATGAGTGAAAAATTCTCGAGTGGGACGTTAAACAAAATACAATCAATCAACCCCACCCGGGTTTGAACTCACTACCTGCGGAACTAAATCTCAAAGCAGAATGTAACCAACGCGCTAGATCGCTCGACCATCTAGGCAAGTAAAAAAAACTTTGCTTTTCGATGACGATAGAATTGAGAATGGAAATGGGATACAGCTATTTAATGTACATTTAAACTTAAAACTTCAAATTAAAATTTCATTGTTATTTCGGATTTCAAACATTTCGGTTGAGCATCACTGAAGAAACATTATTTGTCGAAATGCGCATATGGTGCATCAAAATTGGTACCGTATAAGTTTTACATTATGACCCCTGGTTCGAGGCCTCTGCTGGTGGACTGTTAGTCCCCGAGGGTCTCTACAACCCAGTAGCTTGAAAATACGGATGTATATTTCATTGCTGTTATAAAATTTAGAAATTCATTTCAAAATTAAGAATTCTCTCCCTCATGCATAGCTTTTATCCTTAGACGAATTTGACTCCACTTTTTTTGGCACGCTGTTTTTGGCTATAATAGCTCTAAAACTTCATTGTTATTTCGGATTTCAAACATTTCGGTTGAGCATCACTGAAGAGACATTATTTGTCGAAATGCGCATCTGGTGCATCAAAATTGGTACCGTATAAGTTTTACATTAAGATATCCAAAACAATTTAGGACACAAACACCTAAAACTATCTGTTAAATCGTTTTCAAATATTACGTTGCAATTTTGTGTACATAAAACTTTATTTAGAAATCGTAACGAATTCATCAAATATTATCTAAATTCATGTGCTTTTTGGGAGTTGAACTATGTTCAATCTCCCTGGGTCATCACGCACTTTTCTGCGCAGTAATTTGTACTGATTTGTATAGTGGTCGTCAGCGGGGGTTCTGTGTCAGCTGATTTACTCCTAGGTAAATCAACATAAACTTTTATAAACATCCGCCATTAAATAATCCATGTAACTTTTCTGAATTAATCTAATTTTGATAATTGACATGTAAATAAATGCAATGATATTGTATTCAAATCAATTCGAATACAAGATTTCGATCAAATTGATACTGATAGACATAGAAAAATAAAAGATAAGGTTGAAAATTGTCGTTTGTAGCGCAGCGTCACCTATAAACATTGATAGGGAAACGAACGACAACTGCACACAAGCCCTATTGACACCGTGGCTCGAAATATCGAATATGGTGCGAAACCTCAGAAAATTTACAAGAAATAACTCTACAACATTGTGTATATATTTGGTGTATTTAATGTGATATAAAAAATGCTTGATGTTACATGTAGATTGAATTAAAACACGTCATTCCCAGTCAACAACTTTCGATTGGGATCGGAATACGAAATAAAATTTCTTATATCCGGTGGCAAAGTGAAACTGCTTCATGCTTCAAGTTATTGAATTACGTAGTAATTGCACGTTACACATTAGAGAACTGTTCCTTTTAATAAAGAGTCACAAAATAGATACAAAATGAGTGTACCTTATCCATTACTGTTACCGAGCTTTCGTCGACTATAATCTCGAAATGGCGTGTTTCGCTGCGCTTGATGACGGTAAGGTCCACATTTTCTACGTGAGTAGTGTGATATTTGTTTATGAATTTTTTGCGCATACATGGTATGTCTCGGCTAGGAATAATGGAAACTTTCTCACCTATGTATGTAAAGACATATTAATCTCTATTTTTAAAAATGTAGAACACTTTTATCAAATGACAATGTTTGAAAGCCCCGATGTCAGAATTTCCTTTTCCAAGACATCAATATGTCAAATTCATTATCCTTTTTGAATAGTATGTTCCATATTTTGTACCAGTTATCCATTTTGAATCCCCTATTACAATGGGATTTTGCTGCACTCTGTAATGTTTGAGTGGATGTCATGAGTGTGTGTCAAACAGAAATTTTAAGAGCATGGGATAAGGTGCTGCCATGTATTACGTTTAACCCAGTTGCCACAATGTTGAATTTATGCTGCAAAAAGGATTGGAAATTGCTCTGGTCAAAACACATTGTTTATTTGTCTACAGATGAAAGAGACACGAGGATTCTCCCTCACAAACTGGGAAAAAAAATAGTTATGGATCTTGTACATATATAGTTTATTAATCACTATAGATTTCCAGCATCACAAGTCTGATTCCGCTATATGCTTTCCATACTGTCAGGTTCATTCACCCCCTGTTTGAGCCACAGTATAATATCCCAAATACCTTGGCAATAAATAACATTATTTGACTAGTGTTTCATTTTTAGCAGAGTTGCGATGAAGTCAAACTCGGCTTATGATCTGATGAAGTGCCTTTGGGCGGGCAGGCGGGCACGCATCAACATTTCATTTCCGCACCATAGCTCTTGAGCAAATTATAGGATCTCATTCAAACTTAGATGGATTGTCACCCTCAGTAAGATGAGGAAGCCTATCGATTCTGGGGTCACTAGGTCAAAGGTCAAGGTCACTGGCTATAAATAGACTGAAATTTGGAGAAAATTTTGTTTTCTGCACTATAATTTTTTAACAAATGATAGGATCTCTATTAAACTTAGATGGATTATCGCCCTTGATGAGACAAAGAAGCCTATTGATTTTGGTCAAGGGTTAAAGGTCAAGGTCACAAAGGATTTAAGTCGGCTGAAATTTATGTACGCAAAATTTTGCTCCCTGCTTGATAATTCTTGAAAACTTTTCTGCCGGTTCCCTCTATGCCCATTCCTTGCGCAACTCGGCTTGTGCATTTCCGATGCCCGACAATTTTTAATTTTTTTGCATTTCATTTATTTTTAGTTATTATACAATTACTTACCATTCCATTGATCCTCTACAGGACTGTAGTATACTCAGGTGACAGTTTAGCATATTGGACTACCTTTTCAAGTAATGAATCCTTAGAATTAGCTATAACTAGGATTAAACTTGAATGTATATATACAGGGGAAAAACTTCTTCATAACTGCAAGGCATTGATAACCATATTGATTTGAATGTTTGGGCCATAATATGTGGTCACATTTTTCATGAGAATATAAAGGGGTGAAATTCTAGAAAACAACAACACGACTTCAGTTACTCGAGGAGCGTTGTGGCCCATGGGCCTTCCATTATCCATGTTTGCTGTTGTAACGCTTTGAAAAACAACAACAGTTGATTTGTATCTAAAATCATGATAATATTCAGTCATTTATCCCCCTACTCTTCCAGTACTATCTTTTCTAACTGAATTTCCACAATGTTCAACTCCCATGAGTACTTTAAGTACTTTGATTAATATTTTTCCTTTATGAACTTAGCTTGTTCCGTGTAAGACAGGCTACTGACAAAGAAGTTGGTGCTACAGGGGTTTCACCACTCTCATTTCGCAATCTTATGTCGTTATAAATATCCAGTTTGCCAACACAACTTGTCATTGAGTCAAATGTAGTCTGATGTGTTTAATACTCGCGGCAGGTGTAAGGGGTCGACAAGGGGTGTTTACTCCTTCTAAATACCTAATCCCATCTCAGGTATATCCAGGGGTCTCTTTTGTCCAACTCTTAATCTTGGAGCACGTTTGATTGGGAAGAAAATGGCTGCGTGCTTTAGCTAATACTTGACTTTCACATGCCCCCTTTGGAACTCCTGGATCCACGACTGAGTCCTGCGTGTGTTTGTCCTAGCTACGGTCGTACTGATTGCAATGTAAATTTTAGTTCATGTTTGAGTTTTATCTCATTCTATTTTTACCTCTTTTATCGCAGAATCTGTCAAAATTCTGGTTCTATCCACTACACTTTCTCTCAATGGACGAGATGCTGAACATACTTCAAATGCTGTGTCCAGATTATATTTGCAATTGAATAAGCTTCAAATTTAATTGCCGATTTTGTTACAGTATTTGTGATGGCAGGACTAAGCACAAAAATCCTAGAGAGATGATGTTTTTGATGGAATGTTATCGGGACTTTTAGAGCAAACACTGCGGATTGAACCTAAATATGATTACATGTAGCTCAGAGGTGAATTGATTATTGTTGTTTACTTTGGTTTAGCCTACCAACCGCCTGACTTCCAATGCGCAGCTTCAGAGTTTGACAACTTGACTCTAAACATCACCACCAACATGTATGCTAGTTACGAGCAATGTCACATCAAAATATTTGAAAACGATACTGGTGTTCAGAAACTTGTCAAGGAGACTGTATGTACCAACGGCTTCCAGTACAGTTTGGCAAAGGATAGCACGATTGTTACAGAGGTACGGCGAATGTTGTATTACATTATTCTCAATTAATCAACCTTTAAGTGTCACGGTATATATTCCCCATTGTTCTATTGCTATGCAAATATCATTAAAGTTTTCCAAAGAACATATTTCCCCCTCTATTTGTTACTTTCACTGGGGTCCTGTCATCGATTCTAATAGAACATGTAGGATATTTGTAAATGTCCAGGGGTCCGTGTTTGCCCTCTTTTTAATTCTGTATTCTTTATGGGATTCATGAGATTGGTCACTGTTCGTTATCTTAGCTTTTTCATGAAAGGTGAAGATAACGAACAGTGATCAATCTCATAACTCCTATAAGCAATACAAAATAGAGAGATGGGCAAACACGGACCCCTGGGTATATTGGAGGTGGGATCAGGTGCCTAGGAGGAGTAAGCATTCCCTGTCGACCGGTCACATCCGCCTAGTTGCAATAATGTAGCCCTCTCCTATTTTTGTTGGGAGGGGGGGGGGGGAGGCTACAACTCCTTAGGATCTCCGTAATGGTGCAAATTCTAAACATTTGCTGACTTTCTTTACGTAAATAAAATGATATTCTATGTTTCTTGGTCAATATATGAATTTTCAACATGCAACTTACGATTTGTGAGGCTCTATTCTACCGTTTCCAACAATTTCGATATATTCCAATTTCTCGATTCATATGTGTGCGCCATGTCTGATGTACTGAAGTTTCAACTTATTTGCAAATGCCATATAAGGTAGTATTTACATCAATGGACGTAGTAGAAAGCTGTTTCGTCGGTATTTAAAAGGTTTAGATTTAATATCAAGTTAAAAAACGAACAGCAGAGTGTAAATTCTTTCTGCAACCATATGATTTTCCTTCTTCGTCGGAGTGGCTCGAGTAACTACATTTTCGGGCAGATGGTCAATGTTTAGGTTTTTCAGTACATTCACTTACGAGATCTCGCGATAACAAGCATGGCGGAGCAGACGAAGAATTTTGCATGCTGTACATGATGTTTAATGAAAACACCTTTATTAGACGTGCCCAAGCACAAAGTTGGTACTCCTTATGATGTAAACAACATTTGGGACTAATACACGGAGGTTATTATCGGTTATTCATAAAATTATTTTGAACCATTACGGAAATCCTATGAAATTGTAACCCTATCCCGAAAACGTCAGAATAAAAACAACCGGATAGGGTTACATTATTGCAGCTAATCTTGAACAATGTATGAAGTTACAACCGAATTACTTGTTGGGTTATTAAATGAATTGCTGTTGTTTTCATTACTCAAAGGTAGTCATCTTATATTCCTCATATCATAGTATAGCTCTTAACTTTATTCCTAATTGTCTGAATTCTAACCAATATTTCTTTAGTGCAATTTCAATTTTAAATCCCAACCCTAACCTCCAGGTAGCTAAATTACAGGAGCACGTTACCACTCCCAGTCATTATTCCTTATTGTCTGAATTCTAACCAATGCAAGGTGAAGATAACGAACAGTGATCAATCTCATAACTCCTATAAGCAATACAAAATAGATAGTTGGGCAAACACGGACCCCTGGACACACGAGAGGTGGGATCGGGTGCCTAGGAGGAGTAAGCATCCCCTGTTGACCGGTCACACCCGCCGTGAGCCCTATATCCTGATCAGGTAAACGGAGTTATCCACAGTCAAAATCAGTGTGCCAAGAACAGCTTAACAATCGGTATGAAACACGTCAGACAGCATTTGACCCAATGCGAGGTTTTAGTTATTGCACAACAGTTTCAATTTTAATCCCCCTGCTTTTAAATGTGAATTTCCATGGGCTAACACACTGAAGTTTGAGGGAATTAAAAGCAAACCATTTGATAGTGAAGCCATAGTAGTTTGACGTAAATACAAAACGTCGGTTTTCAACATTTCTTGACTATATACCGAGAGCTACAACAAAATGAGAAGCGGTAGCCTCTGATTTCAGATATGAGGATAGTTTTACTAGTCTAGGCGCTAGTGGAATGACTCGGGTTAAAGTCCCGGCGACCGCATCAAACCAGAGTAGTTACTGTCCCTTCACCTTGCATTCGGCATTAGAAGTGAAAATCATGGGTAGGTGAAAAATATTGGCCGGTAGCTACATTTGGTTAATTTTCTATATTAGTTAAAAATTCTAAAATGGGATGTAAAACAAACCAAATTTAAATAAAAGCAATCTTTATCTATAGGATTATTGCTCGCCATATCAAATTTAACACCATGCAAAATATTTAATGTACGAAAATGATGTGCCTCTTCTGATCATTATCATATCATGTGAAGTATACCAGTATTTCATTGCATTATAACTGTTCATTATATTCTTTGTATTATATTGCATTAAGGTAGTGCATTTTTTATTTAATTTTTCTTTATAGAAAACTATGGAGAAGAATAGTGCCAAGCACTAATTGAGTTACCCTCTTGAAATGAAGCATTATTATGATTATCATATTATCATGATATTACTCATCCTTGAAACTTCTGTTTGTTTGGTTAGATGGATCTTGTCTGTGATCGAGCAAACTCGGCAGAACTGCTACAGACGTTGGTATTTGGGGGACAGTTGGTAGGTGCGGCCTTCGCCTCCTCACTGAGTGACAGATTCGGCAGAAAGGCTGTTCATCTTGGCTCCAACCTTCTGACGTTGACTTTTGGCATTGGTGTGGCATTCTCTTCGAACTTTCTGATGCTGGCAATTTTGAAATTTATTCTAGGCGTTCTACAGCAGGTATGATTTATTATAGAGTATCTACAGTAATAATAACTTATTTAATCTATTTTGGATTAAAATAGATTAAATAAGTTATTATTACTGTAGATACTCTATAATATCGAAGATAACATTTACTTATTGCCCCAAGTAGTTAGAAATAGTATGGTATTCATTTAAAACAGCCGAAATCGTCTTTTAATGTGTCTGGCTAAAACAAAAAACGCCCATTCAGGATGAGAGAGCAGTGTGCGAAAATAAAACTGAGGATAAATCTTCCCAATATATATATATATATATATATATATATATATATATATATATATATATCCTTAAGTGAACATAACTGCCCTAAGTGAATAAATATTTATTATAAAGCACAGAAATTTTCACTTTATTTGGATACGCATTTCCGCCCCTACCCGGGGTGAACTCACAACCTGAGGAACCAAATCTCCTAGCAGCATGTAACCAGCGCGCTAGACCGCTCGGCCATCTAGGCAAGTCATAAAACGATGAAATTCTCACCACGCTGTCACACGCTACACGGTCATCTCGCCACGCTGTCACACGCTACACGGTCATCTCGCCACGCTGTCACACGCTACATGGTCATCTCACCACGCTGTCACACGTTACACGGTTATCTCGCCACGCTGTCACACGCTACACGGTTATCTCGCAACGCTGTCACACGCTACACGGTCATCTCGCCACGCTGTCACACGCTACACGCTACACGGTCATCTCGCCACGCTGTCACACGCTACACGGTCATTGAGAATGGAATTGGGATACAGTTATTTTTAAAACGTGCATCTAAGAGGATCATACAAGATATACTAGTACATTACATTGCACCAAATAAAGTAAAATTCTAGATCTGTGCTTTATATTAAATGTTTCTTCACTTAGGGCAGTTATTTTTTTTTAAAGAGTTTTAAAATTGCTATTTCTGTGCTTTATATAAAATATTTCAAATGCAATGTGTATCTTCTATGAATGAAGGATAAGTCCTTAGTTTTATCAGTTTCCACAGCCTAATCGCCAATATTTACCCGGTAAGATATTTTCTGATGATTGATTAATAGAAATACAAATTGTTTCCCTCGTTGTAAGTCATAATGAGGATTCCCAAAATTGCGACTATTGTTTGACTTTCAATACTTCCAAATTATGTTATTTTAAAACATTATTAGAAATTAGAAATCCTTACAATTATGAATTTCATATAGCTCTCTCTCTCTCTCTCTTTCATATTCTGGTCTCGAGATTGCGGCTTTAATTCATTTTTTAAAAAGGGGGCAATAAGAAAATAATTGACTCACCGTGGTATTTCAATGGTGCCGTGTATGCCAAATTGAAGTCAAACAACCGTAAGGTAAAATTTAATATCATCGACGATCTGCCGACTAAAATAAAGAAAAACTCGAAATAAGACTTTCCCTGGAACTTGATATTTTCTCGGACTGAACTTTATATCTAACTTGCCCAATGGACAAGTATAAGGTGTTTCGCTGCAGAGTGTAATTATTGACATGTTTATTCCTTTTTTATGCGCCCGTCATTAGACGTATTATGTAGTATTATGTTATGGCGCTGTCCGTCTAGCTGACTGGCTGTCCATCCGTCCCGGGTCATGTTTTCCGGACGTTTTCCCGTAACGGATGCATGTACAACTTTGAAATTTGTTCACAATATCTCTCTCAAGAATTGTAAGAGTGAGTTTACATTTTAGCTGGATTGGTCCATCCTTGACCTACTTTAGGGCTATAAGTAGGGCAAACAGTTTTCCGGACTTTTTTTTCATTACAGATACAGACATTGCCCTGAAATTTACACATAAGCTTCCTTTTAGAGAAATACAAGTTCAATTTGCATTTTAGATGGATTAGTCCGTCCATCTGTGACCCACATTACGACTAAAAGTAGGTCAAACAGTTTTCCGAGCTCTTTTTCATTATGGATATAGACATTGCGCTGAAATTTAGTCAAAGGCTTCCACTTGGAGGAATACAAGATCAGTTTGCATTTCAGCTGGATTGGTCCACCCTTGATATACTTTTTGGAAAAAATAGGTCAGTTTTCCGGGTATTTTTTCATTACAGATAGAGATATTTAGTCAAAGGCTTCCTCTCGGAGGAAGACGAGTGCAGTTAACATTTAAGCTGGATTGGCACACTATGACCTACATTGTACAGTAATTTAGAGGTAGAAGTAGGTCAAACAGTTTTCCAGATTTTTGTTGGTATGGTCACAGGTATTGCTCTGAAATTTAGTCACAACCTCCCTTTCAGAGAAATACATAATCAGTTCACATTTCAATTATTTCAACTTAATTGGTGCACCATGACCTACCTTAGAGCTAAAGGTAAATCATAATGGTTTCCTGGACTTTTTATTATCATAGATAGATATTGCACCGACATTTTGTCACAACCTCACTCTCGGAGAAATGCATAATCAGTTCACATGTCAGATGGATTGGTGCACTATGACCCACTTCAAGGCTTTTCTATTCAGAATGTGTGTTGTATCAATTCAGAGTGCATAATATGCTTCCAGGTTAAATTTCACTGTCCAACGGGCGTATATTGTACCGCTTGTGGTACTCTTGTTATTTTATTTTTTCACTATTTTTCTTTTGATGTTTTTGGTTGTTATATTGGGCTATTATTGTGTGAATGTATATGTGTATGTGTTTCTACGAATTCTGGTATGGTTGATAATGTAAAGGTGGTTTCTGTAAATTGTCAGGGGCTTTCTACTCCATTCAAAAGGCAAGATGTTTTAAATTTTTATAAAACGAACGGTTTTTCTCTTGTATGCTTACTAGACACCCATTTTACACGTGATATAAAGGCTTGCATAGAAGTGTAGTAGAAATTACTGTGATTGAGATGCAAATATGCAATTTCAATATCAATCAGACGCTTTTGTGGTTACGTCATTAAACGTTTACATGATCCAGACAGACGCTGACAATTGCTATATAAAGAGCGATTGCGGCGGCTGCTAACAGTTGTTTGTCAGTAGCCGAAGAAGAAGGAAGGCGAAAAGGTAAGGAATTTAGTGTGCTCCATTTGTGGCTCTCAAGATACTGCAGATATACCATTTGGGGTACATTGGGTTCCAAACCTAACATAATTCAGCGACAAAGAATAAAGTGTTTGAAACACAAGTAAGAGATACTCGAAACGTATTACAGAAGCACAATGGGGATACAAACGCGTTTTTAATTCTTTTTCTTCGAACTCCAGAGGTGTTGCAGTACTTTTGAACAACAATTTTGAACTTGAATTACACAAGAAAAGAAAGACTCCAATGGAAACTGATTAGCAATTGATTTAAGTATTAATAACAGTAGAACAACATTAGTTAACATATATGGACCTAATATTGATTGTCCAGAGTTTTATGAAAAAGTACGAGAATGTTTTATAGATTTTGATACTGATTACTTCATGTTGTGTGGAGATTTTAATATCGCTTTGGATCAAACTCTGGATACTCAAAATTATTGTCATGTCAATAACCCCAAGGCAAAGGATAAGCTTATTGAGATTATGAATGATTTACATTTAGTAGACTAAATGCGAGTTCTCAAACCATGCAATAAACTGTTTACATGAAGGGAAAGAAACATTTAAGCAAGCATGCCTGGACTATATCTTAATCTCAGAAAGCTTTACCGAGATCACTGAAGACTGTTTAATTAGATCTGGTTATAGATCTGACCTTTCCATAGAAGTCATTGAGTTCAGATTTAACTCATTTGAGAGAGGACGGAGTTTATGGAAATTCAATAACCTACTTTTATATGACAAAGTTTTTGCTGAAAAGGTAAAACAACATATTTAATCAGTAAAAACACAATACTCCCATGACTTTCTTGATGAAAATTCTGAGCTTGATAATGCTTTATTTCTAGAAACCTTACTTATGGAAATACGAGGAATGACAATTTTTTACTCATCTTATAAAAAAAGTGAAAGAAATACTTTAGAAGCCAGTTTGATTAAATAAATCAATGAAATTGAAACCAATAACTAGGAAGAGCTTGGGATATTGGAAGGAAAACGAAAACAATTGGAAAATATAAGAAAGGGAAAATTAAAAGGTCACTTTGTACTTTCTAGAGCCAAATGGATTGAAGAAGGGAAAAAACCCACAAATTATTTTTATCATCTAGCGGCAAGAAACTATTTAAAGAAGACAATTAAAAAATAGAAACCCAAGATAATGGGATTATCTATAATCAATTAGATATTCTGAAAAAAATCAAACAGTTTTATGAAACACACCCAGCTGACAGCATACAAATATCGTGCAAAAATCAACCGGAAATTACGTACTACTATAGAGTAGTATATTCAGTGACGTATGAATTCGCCCCTAGTACAAAATACTACTACCAAAATTCACCCCACCCATATATATTGATTGTATCTTGCCTAACGTCTCTCTCGAGAATTTTTCACTCATATGGAGATGTCACCAATACCAGTGAAGGGCTTCAAATTTAGGCCTATGCTCGGCGTTTACGGCCATTGAGCAGTGGGGGTTCTTTAGCGTGCCACACCTACTGTGACACGGGACATCCGTTTTAAGGTCATCTCCGAGGACCCGTAACATTCACACCTGATGCCGAGCGTTTGGCGATGGAACTATCACTAGGAAGGTTTTGTTTAATTTCGTAATATTTATCTATAGGGCAGTGTAGTGCTACCTAATTATATAATGACCGTTTTTCTTTTTCTAAGGGTATGGTTATGACCGGTGCGGTTTTATCATTAGAGTTGTTTCCAGAGAAGACAAGATTCTACAGCGAGGCTTTGGCATCCGTTTTCTGGACAACGGGTTTGGTTATCATGAGCGCTATTGCCTACCTCATGCGAAACTATTCGTGGAGATATTTGCAAATTTCACTTACTTGTTTTTCCATTTTTAGTCTATTCCAATTCTGGTGAGTGAACTGATACAATAATGTACCGGTATGTAAGAAATGTTATACTGTATAGATTATATTATTTTGCATAGATATTGGACGGAAATATAAGGGGGCTAAATCAGTATGACAACGAATGGAATCTGAGAGGTTCAGGAAGCGGACTATGATGTATTCTTAATTCTCTGTAAATCAAATGACCGGTCGCGGTAGCTTAGTCGTTAGGATGGTAACCGGAAGGTCACGAGCTGGGCGTCAAACGTTTAGCGTTGGCATGACAAACAACCCTCACCATTACGACTTCGAGCACCATACATAGCTGAATAAAATTGTGTGGTATTTCACCTAAATCTACATCTTCGCGAGCCAAGGGTTTCCATTTCTAATTATCTATACCCTTGGCTTTCGAAGATGCTACAACTGGTGGATCTTTACTTGAAAGGTGAAGATAATGAACAGTGATCAATCTCATAACTCCTATAAGCAATACAAAATAGATAGTTGGGCAAACACGGACCCTTGGACACACCAGAGGTGGGATCAGGTGCCTAGGAGGAGTAAGCATCCCTTGTTGACCGGTCACACCCGCCGTGAGCCCTATATCTTGATCAGGTAAACGGAGTTATTCATAGTCAAAATCAGTGTGCCGAGAGTGTCAGACAGCATTTGACCCAATGATAAGTTGTAATGGCAAACAAGATTGTTATAGCGACCATCCAATTTGCGGAATGCTGACTTTAAACGAGAGTGTTCAAACCCCTATACCATCAACTTGTTTGTCAGTAGTCTGTCTCGATTTAAAAACTGATCATATCAGAACAAACTCTTGCGTATCGAATCAGTTGAGATATATACAGACCGCATGCAGGTGATAATTGAATAGTGTACATAAATATGGGAAGTTGACGGTGGACAACCTGGAATCATCCCGTTTATAGTTGTTAGTTTGCCTTTAATATCCACTTTCAATAAAATATCGACGTATGAAGCAGAAGTGGACGACTCTGTGGTGTCTTTTATTTCGGGTTCAACGGTATATATTGAATCGACATATGATTGATTGATTGATGTTTTCCGCCACACTCAATATTTTTTCAATTATCTGGTGGCACCCTGTTTTTATTGGTGGAAGAGACCACCGACCTTCCGAAAGTAATCTGGGAAACTTTCTCACTTACCGGCGCGAGCGGGATTCGAACCCCCGCCGACAGAGTGAAAGGCCGTGTGATTTTGAGCGCGATGCTCTAATCACTCGGCCACGGAGGCCCCGAATCGACATATGAATGAAAATTATTATTGTTAATAGATAAAACGTCGTCGATATATCTAAATGTCGAATTGAAGGCCACAGCAAGAGATTCTTCTCATGTAAAAGTTTCTGAAATAAACTCTGCTTCATATGAATATAAAAACAGGTCAGCTAACAAAGGAGCACAATTCGTACCCATGGGAATTCCAACAGACTGCTGGAATACCCGATCACCAAAGACCACAAAGATATTGTCAATGAGAAACTCTAACATATTTTTTATTGTTTAACGTCCCTCTCGAGAATCTTTCACTCATATGGATACGTCACCACTGCCGGTGAAGGGGTGAAAAATTTAGGCCTATCCTCGGCGCTTACGGCCTTTGAGCAGAGAGGGATCTTTATCGTGCTACACCTGCTGTGACTCGGTACCTCGGTTTTTGCAGTCTCATCCGAAGGACCGCCCCATTCAGTCGTCTCTTACGACAAGCATTAGGTACTGAGGACCTATTTTGACCCGGATTTCCACGGGACTTTATTTATTAGTTTAATAAATCCTGCTTCATAAGAATATGAAAACAGGTCAATTAACAAAAAGGAGTGCACTTCGTTACAAATTCTCATATGACATGGTACCGACTTACACAACATAATACAAACCAAGTAAAATCACAAAAACTGGGTAACCTGATTGGGCCCAAGGGGCAAAGACCATTGAAGGTCTTAGATTGAACATATGTTATTTTCTAGGTTAGGGTTTGTGGGTTAAACAATGTATTTTAGGCTATTCGAATTACGAAATTAAGATATTGCGACACGACTGATGTTGCATTCTACATTGTATTGCACAAACTAGATGACTTTACTTGCCAATTTGAAGGTTCTAGGAAATTGATATTAACTTGGCTTACTATTGTCTTAGAGATTGCTAATCATGAAATATATGTAATATTTCCCCTCCTTTTTGCCTAAAAGCGTTTGGAATGCCTATCGGATCCACTACATATGTCTTTGTTGCTACGCTAGTGTTAGATGCTATTCAAAGTAATACAGACTAGAATTATCGCTGTAGTATTTCCAGATGATATCATATAAATTATAGTCCAAAAAACAAGCACAAGAGGCACTACAAAAATCTACCGTGGAAAGGAAATGGTTTAACATAACCTGTTTCCTAGTTCTATTTATTTTTTAACATGAATGAAATATTGTTTAAAAATCAAGTAATTAAACTTTACCAGAGGTATCAAAACTCAGCAGTGTTCTTATAATGTAGGATTCAAGACGAATCATTACGATGGCTTGCAATCAACGGTAAACGTAAAGAAGCAAATAAGATAATAAAGAAGGTGTCCAGATGGAATAAAGTCAAATACTGTGACCTCAGTCAGATTGTGGATAGAAAAATGGCTCAAACCAAGGACAAATGTATGACGGAAGATCAACCTGCCAATGTGATAATTGTTGAAAAATTCTCCATTATTACCATTCTGAGGAAAAGGTCCATATTCATCATTTCTGTAATGATGTGGTTTACATGGCAAGTTTTTAAAACTTTCACAAATTTGAAATGTATCCTACAAGGACAGGTTATTAAAATATAGACTTTCTTCACACTTAGGGTAACCAACACCATGACGTACTTTGGATTGACTTTGACTTCAACATCTTTGGCTGGGAATCGATTTTTAAGCTTTTTCCTTTCGGCCTGTGTGGAATACATCGGCGTGATACTGCAATACTTAATGCTCCCATGGTATCTCTCTTTATATATCTATCTTATATGTAGATACAAGTAACAAACAATTGTCAGTCATCATTTACAATTTAGAATCGGTAGAACATGTGATCTCAAAGTGATACAGAATACTGCAATATGTATGAGAGAGGAGAGTAATTTTAAATAGGCATTAACTTGTATTTGCTTTAGTTTAGGGAGAAGAACGATCACCGTAGTCTTTCATGCAATAACGGGATTGTCGTTAATGATTGCCACTATTTTGGACCACTTTTCAGGTAACTTGCAGGTAACTTGACAAGTGATATTTCATATAACTATGCTCTTTGGTTTTTTTTAGAGAGATTCTCGAATTTATTTCAGAAGGAAGCAGCACACTCGCCCATACATCTATCATAGCATCGTATATTGGGAAAATGTCAATAACAGGTTCCTTTAGTACACTGTTCCTGTACACCCCAGAGCTTTATCCAACTAATCTCAGGTAAGTGGGTCATAAAAATGAAATCTAAATCAATTTTTATCAGGATCGTTTTCCACAGTATTTCAAACCACTATTTTCTCATTTGCTTCAAGGAATGTTGGTATAGGGATTTCCTCCACATTTTCTAGGATCGGAGCGATGCTTTCTCCTTTTGCCGGAGCACTGGTATAAAACTTTCATAAAATTCAAATCGACATGTTAACAACCCACATTTACAGCAATTGCAAGTTTTTCAAAGACTTGTGATGGAAAAATATTGTTTTTCTTGGTATCTGCTGGCAATGCATCACTTGGTATTTTTATGTTGTCTAAAATAGAATGTGAAGATAACGAACATTGACCAATTTCGTAAATCCCACAAAGAATACAAAAATTAAGTGTATGGTAAACAAGGACCGCTGGACACACGAGAGGTGGCATCAGGAGCCAAGGAGGAATAAACATCCTTATTGACCGGTCACATCAACCGTGAGCTATACATCTTGATCAGATCAGGTAAACGGAGTCAAAATCAGTATGTAAAGAACGATTTAACAATTGGTATGAAACCCTTAAGACAGCATTTTACCTAATGACAAGTTGTAATTGCACATTAGATCTGAATATGCGAAATCATAATTTTAGATGAGTGTTGAAACCCCTGTAACATCAACTTATTTGTCAGTAGCTTGTCTTGATTTAACAATTGATCGTAAGCAGAACATGCTCTCATGTATCGGATCAGTTGAGAGATATAAACACTATATGCAGCTGATAATGGAATATTGCTACATGGATATGGGAAGTTGATGATGGAAAACCTCAAGCCATCGTGTTTGTCATAAAGTTGGGTTGTGAGTTTTCTGTTAACAAATATGTTTCAATAAAATATCCAAGTATGATGCAAATGTGGAAGACTCTGTCGTGTCTTTTATTTCGAGTTCACCAGGATATACCGAATCGACATTTTAATGAAAATGAGAATTGTTAATAGAAAAATGTCGATGTATCGAAATGTAGAGTTGAAGGCCATAGCAAGTGAATTTTTCTTTTGATGTAGAAGCTTAGGAATAAATTCTGCCTCATAAGAATACAAAGACAGGTCAGCTAACAAAGGAACACAATTCGTGGTCATTGGAATTCCAACAGACTGTAGGAAGACCTGATCACTAAAGGCTACGAAGATAGTGTTAATGATGAACTCCATTAGTTTTTTTTATATCAACTTCGGGGTACATGTATGTAGAATCAGAGTGGTGTTTAACAAAGGAAGATTTATTGACAACTGGTCACAAACTATGTACATTTCCTTTTTTGATTTTTATTGAAGAAGCAGCTGTCTACGATGTCAAAAAGTCTAGTGTTTAAGTTACCGTAATAAATGGTCGTCAAAAGTGTTGAAAAGTAGTACGTTTTGATGTTGTTGATTCGAGAAAAGTTTTGTGATTTCAAATTTACTATACGTTCTTTAGAATTGTTTAGAATCCACATTTGATTTACACCACATCAGGCATATGTTGTGGCATAATACGTTTGATTTTTCACTTTCACAGCTATTAAGGTAAGGTTTGCAACAACAGGGAGATAACTCTTGATATACATACCTCAGTGCACTTCGCACTTTATGGCGTCACAATGAAAAAATGCGTCACGACATACTTGTATCGTGGGAAAATGTCATGATATTTTCTTGTTATCTACTAACGCTGTCAAGTGTCAATAAAATAATGATAATGCTTCTCAAATGATCAATTATGAATTACTTTCTTTGATCTTATAAAAGTCTACAGTCTTTATATATATAGTATGCGCTACGGTAATTAATTTCAATTTCATGTTCTGACCTTTAAATCGCCCCTAATGGGCATCGACATTTGGAATACATGGAGAAAGTCAGTTGTTTGTAAACAACGGCATGGCTCCTGTAAAAGATGATGATCGTTACCGGTTGCTGATATTTTGTGTGAAACCATGAGATGATCATATGTAATCTCTGCGAATCTTGCTTGGGAAAGTAGGATTTAGGGATTTATTATGATGCTTTTATAAGCGATCATTGTTTGTGAATAGTATCCTCAAAAAAGGTTTGACATTAACGAAGCTATGAATTTTTATGACATTCCCAAGCATTAAAAAAAAAATAAACCTGACCATGCTTTACTACTAATTACATGCACTTTATATTTCAATGCTATGTCATCCACTTGCGTCGGCGATCGAGCGATTTATCGCATGAACGAAAACGCGACTGATATAATTATAATCACGTAAGAATAAAAGAGGGATCTTTTCTAGTATATCTTAAAATATTCTTAATTTTGTCGAAGGAACATTTGCGTAACGGCATGAGTCTTGTCTGCATAAAACAGATTTGTTAAGGTGGGTCCTCAGTCCTGGATTGTAGGGGTTTAGGTAGCATTTTTTTGTTTGGAATCAATAAATTTACATTCAGATTAATGAAAAAAAGACAAAACAGTTAAGGATTTCCATATTAATTTTCATTACAGACACTACTGAAGTCATGTACCCCTATGTAGATTTTTATGAAATTCATTGGAAACAGTTATTTGTTATTTTAAAATAAAAACAACAAAATATTTTTTGAATTGCATTTATTTATCGGGAAACATGTCAATAACTTAAACACATGTCATTTTCAATATGTTCATCAAGTTTTAGAATAATATGTGCAAATTTATTGAATTAGCGTTAGTCTCCAAAATGTTAAAAAACAAACTAATGTGGGCGCAATTTCCTTATAGCATGGTTTACATATCATTTTTTTTCTGTTTATATTAGTAGATATACATCTGTTATAGTTATATATGAAAGAAATCCATACCTTTCCTTAATGATTTCAAATCTATAGCTTCCAGAGTATGTATTCAAAATTACTCGGGATTAAAATTTTATGCAATTTCATGAAAAGACACAGATAATGATTCCTCATCAACTTGGTAAAATGTTTGTCAAAAATAAAGGAAATATATCGCATAATGGACTTAATGATTAATTAAATGAAAACAGAGTTATTGTCTTTGGATTCATTATTTTGAAACATATCATTGACTATTCAAATATAACTAAGACTTTTGAAATACTTTATGGCTAACAAGATTTTTTACAATAACTATTGAAAAAGGCTCCAACAAAATTTATATTCCTGTCATTAAATCATTGACTTTGCAAAATCC
This sequence comes from Ostrea edulis, assembly GCF_947568905.1. Classification (NCBI taxonomy): domain Eukaryota; kingdom Metazoa; phylum Mollusca; class Bivalvia; order Ostreida; family Ostreidae; genus Ostrea; species Ostrea edulis. The sequence continues at coordinate 60,924,101 of NC_079168.1, read as the reverse complement.
TATGACGTCACAGGAGTGTGTCATTTTTACGAACTTTACGTTCATCCCCCCCCCCCCCCCCCCCCCCCATAACCGCTCTAGATCTACCACTGACCGGGCTTTAAATTGTCGCAAAGGTTACAGTCGTCTGTTCAACTATGTAAAGAAACATCAAACTATGGAACAAGGAGAGGGAATTTATTTCAAAGATGTAGTATATTAGACGCAGAAGGATAAAACATATTAGACAGATTCGGGCTAATGAAACACGGAATTTATCACGAAGCGGGACCGTGGAAACCCACCGGGAAATTGAAGATATAGCCTAGATATTGCATTTTATCTCATACATGTGGTGTATAATGCAAGTGAGATAAAGCATTAGCCCAACACGTCCGTCAATCGGATCACGCGCTCGTCCTTTCCGCAACCGGTTTGCGGTTACGGAAATAGCCGAGTAGTTACGATTGCACGCCCGATTGATAAAACACTTCTGATCCAAACTACTTTTGACACTGTCCCCGCTTGGCTGATATATTTTCTGTGTTTATGCATATCGATGCATGAAATAAAGCGTATAACTTGTTATTCTGTATGTTTTAGAATTTCTTTTATATTAAAATGATATTGCCCCCACTGACATATAATGCAAGTTACCGGCCATAAAAATGTCAACTCGATCAAAAATTACGATAAGAAAACAAAGAGATGCCCTCACTATTATCATCAACAAGGAATCAACCGCCAACTTGACAGGCCTAATCGAAAGTACCTCGACATGCTGCGGTATCAAGCATTCACAAGCACAGTCTCTTTTCTTCGGAGCCATATTGAATGTAATAAATCTCAACAGCTTTACTTAATTTTTAGTGCCTCAGGATTTCCTCTCTTCTTAGATCCAAAAAAAAAAAAAAAAAAAAAACCAAAAAAAAAAAAAAAAACCAAACAAAAAAAAAAACAAAAAAAAAAACAACAACAAAAAAACAAAAAAAACAAACAAACAAAAAAACACGTAAATAAAATCCAAATACACAAACACTTCTACATTTCATTGTAAAATATTGAACATTCTAATAACGCTGCATTAAAATATTATTTTCATTGATCGTTGTTGCACATGTTTATTTCAAAAAGACTTGGACATCAAACTTTTATCAGAAGGTCAGGCCTACGTCAAAAAATAAATACTCGGTCAGTAGTTGTTATTTTGTTGGAATGGCAAAACCATTATTAATTATAAACTATAATTCCTTCTAAAACAATTTTCACCCATGGTTTCTTTTATAGAAATGCCCTTTGTAATATACATGAATCGATTATAAGCGCACTGTTTTTTTTTTTTTTGTTTTGTTTTGTTTTTGTTTTGTTTTTTTTCCGCGTAAGGAAGACTGATAAGCACGACGTCTGAACCAATTCAATCGGCTGTTTCTACCATACAGAGGATCATCTCAAAATTAAGCGAAAAGAAAACGTATGACATAAATAGAGCAACTTTAATTGCGTATTTTGATATTTTGGTTTATCCAACGGGTTGATATGGCGTATTTATTTGCTTGGCAAGCCTCTATGTATTGAATTTAGAAGGGGAAAAAACCCAACATCTTAATTTCTAATAAATGTGATACTACAATACTTGACAAATAAATATAAATAAACTTTATCATTTTTGGGCTGGAATTGTATTTTGTTCATGAAAATGCTCAATGCTCCCTTCAAAAGTTGTACAATTATAAAACAAAGTGACAAATGGTGTAGATGAAATAATTCTTATTTTATATTATTTAATATAATAAAGTTTTCTACTCAATTGTTCTTATTTAGTGGAAATTCACCCAAAATGATATTAATAGCATTAAAACCAACTCTATTAGAAGTTGTTCTGTAAATATGAAAACTAAAGTATCTCCAAAGTGGATTTATTTTATCACACATGACAAAAATATGCAAAATAGTTTCTACCTTACTATTGCAGAAATTGCAAATATCAGTGGTTTTGATATTGGGTTGTTAATATTTATTAATATTTAAACAATTATAAATATATTTTGTGCATTTTCATTAAGCAGAATAGTCTCAAAATAGAAAGGCAGATATGGAAACAGTCCTTTACAGCATTAGTTCTGTCTATAGACATATAATTTGAATATTTAGAAGTAGCACATATTATACTGTTATATTTCATTACACACACATGAGGAATATTGATTGTTTGCTGAAAAACACTTCTTGTTAAAAAAAAAATACAGTCATCAGATAAAAAATCACCAATGTTCTTGACACCATTTTGATACCAATCTTTTAAAAATACAATGTTTTTATTAATTTCTATATTTGTGTTATACCATACTGGAATATTGCAAAAACTGTTTTTCACATACTTTGCACATTCAATTGTTTTCATAACAGATAGACCGCCGTAAAATGGCTGAAATATTGCCAAAACGGCGTAAAACCCCAATCAATCAAACAGATAGCCATGAGGTAAAAACTTCACACCAAAAACTATTAGAATTGGGTATTAGAATATTTGAGATATAAGCATCTCCAAAGTCAAAATGTTTATTTCTAACATCACTACCATTGATAGCTAAAAATATATCTAACCATGGACTACAACTTCCTACCAACTTTTTTAATCCATGAGCATTTTAGTGATTTGATGAAGTGTTCTATATTAACCATTTTAGCCCCCCCCCCCCCCCCCCCCCCCCCCGATGTGTAGTCCTGGGTTACAATAGCTCTCTTTATCTTGTCACATTTTGACTTCCAAATGAATTCAAATATATCTGTGCGATGCAATTTTTTCATGTTCTGATGTAGGAAGAAGAATAGATAAATGATTTAGTTTTGGTAGGATGAGGGTTTTTACAATGGAAACCCGACCAATAGGCGTAAGAATCCGTCGGTTCCATTGCTGAATATAAGAGACTTAATTTTTGGTAAAACACTACTGTAATTCATGTCTATATTTTTTTCCAATTCTACAGAGAATTGAATTCCAAGTACCCCCAGTCCAGCTTTCATCTTGAATGATAAAAAACTTGTCTTGAAATTTTTTTTTAACCAACCCATACAATTTTTGTTTTTGAACTATTTATTTTTAGACCAGAAAATTTAGAAAAGAAATCTTAAGTATGAAGAGCAGCAAATAAAGATTTCGGTGAGCCATCAAGGGAGAGAGAAGTATCATCAGCATACTGGGAGATGTTATGTTCTTTGTTATTGACAAAAATGCCTTTAATATTTTTGGCTTGTTTTATAAAAATTGCCAAAATGTCAGCGCAGAGGAGAAACAGATATGAAACAACTGGGTCCTCCTGTCTGCAGTCTCTTTCAATAAATAACCGCATTGTAAGACAGATGCTTTGAAATCAGTATTCAAAATTTTAATCCACTCAATAATTTTTTTTTTCAAATCGAAAGTATTCTGGAACCTTGTATATAAATGACCAAGATATTGAGTCGAATGCTTTTTCAAAATCTATCAACGCAGTAATCCAGGTATATTTCTAAATTCTGTATATGGCATTAGATCATAGATAAATCTAGTATTTTCACCAATATATATTCCTTTCATAAATCCAGATTGTGTATCTGAAATAATTGAATCTAATATTCTTTTCAATCTATAGCTCAGACAACCAGAAATAAGTTTATAAAAGACATTTAGTAGAGTAATAGGCCGCCAATTTTTTAAATACTGTCTTGGCTTTTCATCTTTTGGTAAACATGAAATAATGCCAAGTCTTTGCGAAATACAACTAATTGCTCTTATTATATATTTTAAATCAATCCAAAAGAATTTTAAAAACTCTGCTGTAAACCGTGATGGATGATCTTTACCAGGGGACTTATTATTTTTCATATTTTGTAAGACTTCCAAAATTTCACAAAATTTATTTTGCAAAATAAAGTTGTAACACATTCACTCATGGCTTTCATACACATACCTCTCAGACGAATAATGTTTAACTAATAAGAAAAGAAAAACAGAAATTGACTTTAAAAAAAAAAAGTCTCTGACTTAAGATGTTATTATATGAGGACAGGGCGCAAGGTTTTCAAACTTTTCTCTAGTTTTTGCGTTTTTGAACCGGAAGTGTTTTTGGTTATGTAAACATGGAACCATGATAGGGATAATGTTTCCGGAATAAGTGTAGTAGTTTCACTTTTCACGTAGTTTCACGTTTTCCCTTATTTGACTTTGTTTCCATCCGTAATGTAAAATTTCATCCGGCGATCACCGACTTTTCCTAAGACTGATCCATTAAAGTACCAAGCGCTCTCTACCTGTTCAAGTTGTGAAAGACGTTTTTTAAGTTCGACGTTGGCCTTGGTTACGTCATCCACAATTCTGTATCCTTTGTCTTTGATAGCTGTCCTTTTCTTTCATGACCCTTGACTTGATGTTTGTGTTTAATAATTTCACAAGTACGGGCCTGCTTTTTCCTCTCTCCCCTGGGATCCTGCTACAATCTCTCTACCCTGTAAATTCACTCCCTCTTTCTCCCTGACAAACGACTTCACCATTTTCAAAGTGTTTTCCTTGCCAGTGTTTTTTTTCTGCGAGACTCATAATCTTGAAATTGAATTTCCTTGAATAGTGTTCATTGTGATTACTCCGTCTTGGAGCTTCTACTGCCGCCTCTTCGGCTTAGAGCTTCTACTGTCGCCTCTTCGGCTTAGAGCTTCTACTGCCGCCTCTTCGTCTTAGAGCTTCTACTGCCGCCTCTTCATCTTAGAGCTTCTACTGCCGCCTCTTCGGCTTCAAAATGTTTTCTTTAAAATGAATTTATAATGACGTAGGCCTTTGAAAGCTGCTCAATATGCATTTTTGTTGCCAATTTACATTTTATTCACAATATAAAAAGTGCTATTTTTGTGTTTGAAATAAAAATTTCTTTACCAATTATTATAATCCGATAGATAATACTCTTTAAAATTTCTACTAGTTTTTTTTACCTCTTAAGTTTGCCTCGTGTCGTTTTTATACCATTTGCATTCCCTTTTGTACAAAGATTCTGAAAATGTAAAACATCACAAAGTTAAGCCTATCTGGTTAAAAACGATACGGGCATTTATTTTTTTTAAAAAGTCAATCTTTTAAAGATAAATTCCTGTTGAACATACTGATAGGCAACATGACTTTGTTCGCTACATGTCAAAATGCCCATCGTCTGGCATTATTTTCGACATAATTCGAATTCATAACAGAGATGAAGTTCTGTAGCCAATTGAAAGACCGGGGTTTTCTTAATTTAGGACCTTTTAAAATAAATAATGTTTTAGGTATTCATTTTCGACATCACCATGGCCAGTAATGACATGTCCAGCTGAACTATAGTTGAAAGAAGGACAAGAACATATAAGTGAATAATGTATAAGATGTGTATATTTAGGCACTGTAAAGTTTGGTTGTAATTAAAAGGTCTGTATGCAATAGTAGAAGTATAATTGTAGGAAATACAGGGTGTATACTTAAACTTGAAATATATTGGAATAAAAGGCTGAATTTTTTTATGATGAAGAATGCTGGTTATGTTCACGGTATCTATTCCTTGTTAGTAAATTTAAGTTAACGTTCTGAAGGGTCGCCTTCCTTAACCTGCAATTGTTTAAAGATCCTGTGATGGGCAACATCCTTAATCATATAGAATTCAATCTATATTCTGGTGTTGAAAAAACCAAGAACTGACTAGTTTTGGCTTCTTCAAATAACGTATTCAAAACTTTAAATGGAAAAGAGTAAAGTTTTGTGTGAATATAATGTGGAATTAATTGGTTGTTGACGTAAGGTAAAGGTGTGAAAGTGAATAGAGAGTGGCATCGTGTAGATTGGGTCTTTCATATAAACAATGTCCATGACTGCGTTTACGTCTTTGTGTATTTGGAGAATCACATGACAAACAAGATGACTTCATCACCTCATCACTTCAACTTCCCATATTTATGTAGCAATATTCCATTATCATCTACATATGGTATTAATATCTCTTAATTGATTCGATATCCAAAAAACTTTGCGTATGATCAATTTTTAAATCAAAGCAGGCTACTGACAAATAAGTTGATGTTACTGGGGTTTCAACAGCCTCGTTTAAAGTCGGCATTTCACAATATCTATGATCGTTTAATGATCTAATATACCAGTACAACCTGGTAAAATGCTGTCTAAAGATTTTCGTATCAATTGATAGACCGTTCTTTACATACTGATTTTGACTACGGATCACTCCATTTACCTGGTCGAGGTATGAGGCTCACAGCGAATGTGACCGGGCGACATGAGATGCATACTCCTCTTTGGCACCAGATTTTACCTCTGGTATGCCTAACTCTTAATTTTGTATTTTGCATAGGAATTTTTATATTGATATCTGTTCGTTATTTCTACCTTTATGTTCATGTTATTTCTCAGTTGACTGATCATATTAAAATTTCTAAAGCTGGTAAGGTCTATATATAGGAATACAAATTCTCGAATGGGGTCTAGAACAACATTCAGAATCTTTTATGATTAACCATTGCATTGGTACAAACAAACGTTATTTTATTTTCAGGCAAGAGAAGTAGCTTGGGCCCCAGGTTCTATATTTTCGTTCATGTGCTTTCTTGTGGTTATACTTTCTCTATATTTACCGGAAACACGAGGGTGGGATCTTCCTCAGACAATGGCGGAAGTGAAAATGTGGTACAAAGAAAACAGTGGATTTAGACTGCGTAAAACACGCCCGATGACAGAAAGCACAAATCTTTGATCGCTATCATAGATGTAACACACACACACACAACATAATATATATATATATATATTAATGTAAACAAACTTGTCAATCATATATAACTTGTCATTATTATTATATATTGTTTATTTATATCTTGCACAGACCAAAAGTCGACTGTGTTGTTTGTTTTTTTCTCATGTAATACTTCATAACGTTGTATCATGACATCATAATCATAATGATCTTTGTTTAAAATACAACCCGTAGCTTTTGACGTCATAGTTAAATCTATAATGTGTAACTAAGCAATAATGTCATGACTCTTGAAGATTGACAATGAGTTATTTTCGGTGTTCTAATTTTTCTTTGTTATAGTATTACTTATGTGGACATTAGTAAAAAAAAAAAAAAATGAACGAAAAAAAATCGGCACAATTGTTAAATATAATTTAAAAGACTAAAATCCGAAATGATCACATAATAATCAACGATCAGTTCCTGTTAGTAATTTCGCCTTACAGCTTTTCAGGGAGTTTGTTTAGAATGTTTCAGTTTCATAGTAACGTTGAAAAGTAAATAATACCATATTTATATAGCACCCTTTTCATACACTATGTACGCTCAAAGGTGTTAAGTAAGAGTGTGCTACACAGGAAGATGAAAACAACTCATGGTCTCGCGCGGAATTGAGCGAAATGAAAGACACGTATCCGATAAATAATATTTATCCAGAATGTTAGTGCGCAATGGCGGCAATAAACAAACGAAGCGGAGACGTTGAAGGAAAAACTTCTTCATTTCTTTCTTACCGTTATAATAGACCAGTGAAAGTGATGAGCAACGCTCAATCGCCTAAATCCCATGAGGAATACAAAACTGAAAGTAGGGCGAACATAGATCCCTGGACATACCAGAGGTGCAGAGATCAGGTAAGTAGGGCTATTCTATGCTGATGTCGTTATGAATGAAATGAAAAACTGAACCGAATTAGTGGTTTCACAATCACATTACATCATTTTATTTTCGTCCAACCCCCAACATATAATCGGAAAGTTTTTATTCAATATTGACATATGCTTTAAATATAAGGCATTGATTTGGGGGAGTGGACATCAACCGGGGGGGGGGGGGGGGGTAGGCTAAAGTGTGAAGATGAAAATGGGAGGCCAGAGAGATGTAATCAAATTTATCAGTTATAGCATGCATACCAGAACTAGTAAACACACAAATGCCTTGTAATGAGTTCTTTTTGGATTTTATCAGATTGAGCAAAGACTAACGATAAGTTGTAGAATAAACAATAACAAATTTATTGTTTAAATAAATATATAATATAATAAAATATGCACACTCACTCCTTTCACTCTCAACACAAATTCACATGAATAAGCAATTGACTATATAGATATCTGATACGTTGTAAACACAGTTCTCTTTTTAAAAGTCCGATAGTACGTATCAGATGTAAAGCAAATGTACAGGTATTAACTTTTCAAGTTAAAACAATATTCAAAAGTAGTATAATTAGGAAAAAATTCCAAATATTCAATTCTCCCTTTCTGTAATATGATATTCTTTGTTTTTGTTTCTAAATTTCGAGTTACTTTAATTTTAGAATGTAAAAACTGTACTCTGAAGACACTGTTCCGGTTTCCTGCCAACTTGCGATAAGCACGCTCAGAACGGAAAGCAATCCACCACCATGCAAGCCTTGCACGAGCTATCGTAAACGCCTGACAATACACCAGGGTTCCGATGCCTCCCAAGTATCAGGTTATCCTCTACTCTCTGCCTGCCTTCGGGTTGAAACTGGTTTCTTTAAACACCCATGTACGCACTGAAATTAATTTCATAAAAACTACAAACTTGCAACCAAACAAGAAACCGAGAACTTACAAATAACAAGACCGTGATAGACTAATTATTAATACTCACGAACTATCAGAATACAAACAAAACACGCTTAACGGCTAGGAAAAAGATGTACCCTCCGAACAAACTCCTATTTCAGTAGTTATATTACTCCAAATGTTCTACATAGAACCTGACAGGAAAATAACCATCCCTTGAACTTCTAGGACCTGTCAACGTCGCACCCTGCTGATGTCTACAATCAACTATTTATATAAAAAAAAAAAAACAATTTCCAACATGCTGGAGAAATGCCATATTCATTCCAATACTTAAACCAGGCAAGGATCACCATGTTCCTGATTCCTACAGACCAATATCACTAACATCACACTTGTGCAAAACCTTCGAAAAAATGCTCAACACCAGGTTGAGATGGTTTCTAGATAAACAAGGCAAACTCGACCCTGCACAGAGTGGATTCCGCCCAGGTCGCAGTACAATATACAATCTTGTCCAGCTGGAAACCAAAGTACTAACAGGAATGGCAAACAGTCAATACCATACCACAATCCCGATGTACCCAATGTAAGCTACTCTCCTATAGAAGAAATTGCATTTCTTAGGTGCTAGCTTTAAACCGCATTCCTATAACCTCTGAAACACAAGCTTCAAGCGGTGTAAGTACTACAATCCTCATAACTATTGGCAAATATGATCAGATCATCCAGATATATCATACAAGTCTTCAGGTGCAGATCTCCAAAGCACTCCTTCATCAAGCACTGATATGTGGCGGTGGCGTTAGATAGGCCAAATGGGAGTCTATTAAATTCATAAAACCTTAAAGGGCCTACTGTGAAAGTGGTACGTTCCTTATGTGCCTCCTCAATTTCCACTTGATAATACCCAGACTTCTTGTCGAGTACCGAGAAGAATTTTGCTCCCTGACGACTCTCCAATAACTTCTCTATCCTAGGTAAGGCTTAGGAATCCATTGTCGTTTTCTTGTTCAGTTGACGGAAGTCCACACAAATACGCAGCTTCCCATCTTTCTTCCTAACCAGAACAATGTTTGAAGTAAACGGTGAACGAGATGGTCTAATTATGTCCAGTGACAAAAGCTATTTAATGTCGCGACGTATCGAAAACTGCGGAGCGGATGGAAGATTTAATTTTAATTAGATTGTTTAATTTGCGCCTTCCATGATTTCAGTTTCTCCATCGTCAACTTCCCATATTTATGTAGCAATATTCCATTATCACCTGCATATGGTGTTTATATATCTCAACTGATTCGATATGCAAGAGCTTGTTCTGCGTATAGTCAGTTTTTAAATCGAGGTAAGCTACTGACAAACAAGTTGATGGTACAGGGCTTTCAACAGTCTCGATTGAAGTCAGCATTTCGCAAATTCTATGGTCGTTATAACGATCTAGTTCATCAATACAACCTCGCATTGGGTCAAATGCTGTCTGACGTGTTTCATACCGATTGTTAAGCCGTTTTGGGCACATTGATTTTGACTGCGGATAACTCCGTTTACCTGATCAGGATATAGGGCTCGCGGCGGGTGTGACCGGTCAACAGGGGATGCTTACTTCTCCTGGGCACCTGATCCCACCTCTGGTGTATCCAGGGGTCCGTGTTTGCCCAACTATCTATTTTGTATTGCTTATAGGAGTTATGAGATTGATCACTGTTCGTTATCTTCACCTTGCATCTGTAAAATGTTGGTTCTTCATTAGACTTTCCTGCTGTGGATTGCTTCTTTTGTTGATATCCTCTATTCTTTTTATCTAAAGTTAGAATTGAAACCTTGGTTTTGGAGATTGTGATATGGTAATGATTGTGCATTCCTGATTTCTGCCATGTCATCAGATAGTTTCTTAATGGTAGCTTTCATTTCCACCTTCTATTTGTCATCAACATTTGTTGCATGTTTGGAGGGAATAGATTTCTTGGTATGTTCCATCTCCACACGGCGCATTGCTACTAGAAGTTCATCATAGGGATTAATATTGTCAAACAAATATGACACGTCCTTCAGATTTTGGCATAATCCTGTCCAGAACTTATCCTTCAGCATGTTATTGGAGTTAGCCTTCATAATCTGTCATTTTTGTATTCCTTTATTCAGAATGTCTTCTAACCTGCAACCCCATTCTGTAACAGATTATCCTTGCTGTTGACGAGCAAGTATCGACTCCTTTCGCTCAATGATTCCATATATGCTATCCATTTTGAAAGAAGAGCTGGTATGGGAGCCTCATGTCCAAGTCTAACTGCTACTTTGCCAGCTTCTCCTCTATGTGAGCGACGAATCACATTTGCCTTTGTCTCGTCTGAAAATTTCTCCTTGATTAGACATGAAACTTCATAATTCCACTGTTCATATAAAACTTCACTCTTTTCTGCTCCAGAAAAATTAAAGATTTTTGGAGGGTGCGACACAGTTACTGGTTGATTACCATAAGGCACTGGTAATAGAGGATAAGTTTCAAAAGGATGTTTTGTTTCAACTGAATCACTTGTTGCACCTAAGTTTGTTGCATACTTAAGTATCCACTGCTCAAGGTCTTCCTTAGTGTCATATTTTGGTATAGCTCCGAGTTTTTCAAAACAGCTTTGAGCTTTTCCATTTCGAATGCTACGAAAATGACAATTAAATTAAGTTCCTAACAAAAATAAAAGATTAATAATTTTAAATGAAATTTAAACCTAGGTTTCAAAATAAATTAACAGAAAAAATTATTTAACTTTTAAATGATTCAATAAAGTTATCAAATTCAACAAGGCTTCTGAGCAACTGTCAACAAAAATTAAGAAAACAAATCAAATAGCTTACCAATTAAGTTCTTAATAAATAATGAAGTGAATTGAATCAAATGATTAAAGAAATTAAGAAAATAAATCCAAAGTTCAAAAAGTAAATTGAAGTAACTCAACAAAGGTAAACAAGTGAGAGAAAAATAACTACTTCAGTATAGAACACAAACACAGGAAGTTGTAATCAGCTGATCAGGACTGATGTAAACAAAATAATAACCAAACTCAAATATCGCTTAAATTGCCTTAAAATGTTTGTCCTACCAGCACTGGCATATTTTAAGGACAGATTATTTCCTTGAATGTCACTGGGTGATGTATTGTGATGTATAACTTTTACATTATGACCCCTGGGTCGAAGCCTCTGCTGGTGGACTGTTAGTCCCCGAGGGTCTCTACAGCCCAGTAGCTAAGTACTTCGTTACTAGCTTGAAAATACGGATGTATATTTAATTGCTGTTATAAAATTTTGAAATTCATTTCAAAATTAAGGATTATCTCCCTCACGCATAGCTCTTATCCTTAGAAGAATTTGACTCCACTTTTTTGGCACATTTTCCCCCCTATAATAGCTCTAATACTTCATTGTTATTTCGGATTTCAAACATTTCGGTTGAACATCACTGAAGAGACATTATTTGTCGAAATGCGCATCTGGTGCATCAAAATTGGTACCGTATAACTTTTACATTGTTAACATATATACCAGGTATCACATCACAGCTAATCTTTTAAAGGTCACTCGCTATCAGAGAGTTATCCACTTTGTGTGCTGATGCCTCATCCAGTGATGATGTTCCAAAGTTAGTCCTCTGAAGTGCTAATAAATGCTCGTACCAATCTATGCTGTCCCAACGTGGGCGTCAAAATGTAACAGGTCTTAGTATATATCAAAAACCAAGGCAACTGTTGAGGGTTCTGCAGTTTATTTGTTTTGCATTGCACTGTATTGTTTTGCAACCCTGGAATAAACAATTACATCAATAATATTTACATAATGAACTATAAAACTAATTACAAAGCTAGTAATGATATTTCTTACAATCAAATGATAATTACAATATATGCATTTCTCTTTATCATTATGAATAAGGGGCAACAACTTTTGATAAAGTATCAGGTTTGCCAACTAAGTAAAACGTAAACTAATACTCATTCTGAAGACAAATATAATTCTGATAAAATCACATAATAAGGTAGTTAACTTTAGCTACTAGAATTATCAGAAATATTTCAATTGCTCAGAAGTCAATGTACCAGTAATGTTTAAAAGCAACAAAAACACAACATAAACATTTACATGTAACTTACCAAAGGTTATGTGCCTGGTGGCTAAATACTCAATACACTTGAAATAGTATATGGACCAGTACTTATATATTAAAACATTCACAAAAATTTTCAGTTCAAAAGCCACAGGGCCAGAAAAGTGGAAATTTACATGAAAGTTTTCTGACATAGACTAGATCAAAGTTAATGTAATTCAGGGTGGGGCCACAAGTTTATGTGCTGATATATAGGAAAAATCTTTTAAAAATATCTATTGAACTATTTAAGCTAGGGCTTTTATATTTTGTATCTACATTCTTTACGAAAAGTTCTTTCATGTGATGCAATGGTGTTCGATCTTGCTACTTTGACCTGAAAGTTTGACCTACCTTTAATAAAAATGTGACCTATTCAATATCTCAACTATTTAAGGTAGAGCTTTCATATTATTACATGTATATATATTTCTTATGGCAAGATCTTTTGTATAACACCTTATTACCTTTGTTTTATCCAGAACAGCAAGATCATGTCAATCAAATTGGTGTTGAGGCATCTCTGTGTTATGTGAATTCATTTTCAGTAATGTTGTGATCCTCTGGGGCTACATGTAGGCTGGGGCCACAATATGGAATCAACATTTTTCATGGGAATAAAGATTGAAATCTTTTTAAAATCACAACAACTGACAATGGCAGGACCAAGGTGACTTCGGTGAGCGATGTGGCTTTTTGGCCTCTTGTAGTGTTTAAGATGCATGTATTTAAAAATTATTATGGGGTATATTTGCATTTATTTTTTCAGAAATTTTGCATGTCCATGTCTTGGAAGGTGACTAGATAAGAAGTCAATCGAGGCTTACCAGATCAGATGCTTGCAGAGGATATTGGGGATAAAGTAGCAGAAAATGGTGAAAGACAAAGCTGAACTGAATGCAAGAAACAATGAGCTGAGGAGACGGTGATGGAACTAGATATGACACGTGCTATGGAGGGGAGGTGACAATGGCAGTGAGATGGCATTAGGTTGGACACCAGAAGGGAAAAGGGCATTAAAGAGACCGAAAACAACCTGGTGAAGAATAGTAGAAGCAGAAAGAAAGATTGCAGAATGGAGAAACTGGAATGAGATGAAGATGGTAGCAATAGAACAGAGTGGATTGGAGAGTCTCGGTCCTACGTGTTTTGGCGTGGAGAGAACTAAGTAATGCCTAGATTGTTGGAGATAGGATGACCAGGAATATGAATGAATGTGCTGGAAACTGTACTAAGACCCTTATCTTATATATTTGGATAGATTTACATACCATCATAATTTTGCTATGATAAACTTGGAAAAAAAATTAAATCCTCAACTCATACTGTAACTGACATTGTTCTTATGAATATCTCAAGTGAACATATTTTTAGACATATATACAATATCTAAACTATGGAGTCCATATACATTTCCACAATGGATATATGTGTGGAATCTTATGGATGCACATGTTAACACATTAGTTTAAATGATGTTGTATATCTTATGTCTATGGAAGAAAATGTGTTCAGAATAAAATATATGTCTAGAAGAGTTGTTGCCCTTGCATGTAATTCATTAAAACATGCGGTTGAAAAATAATCCTGCATTTGATGGAAAATACATTTATGAATGGTATAAGTGAAACTGTCAATTGCTGATGAATACACTTTGTGAAATCATATTATTGAAATTTAATGAATTTCAAGGCTGTACATTTTACAATACAATATTTTGCACTGTGGTACCAAATTCCCTTAACCTAATTTAGGAGTTATATAGTCATTAATAGCAAATTTATTACACCTGTGCCATGTCCATTGCACATGGCAAACAATAATCGGCTAACTAGGCAATTGAAGGGCATCCCTGTGGAAATATTGGCACAGCAGCTAGGAGAATCGCTGTCTTCCATCAAAGAGGGGAGCAATGTCGACGATCTGTTGTCAGATTTCGATTCCAAAGCAAAAGAGGTTCTGAACAGCATAGCACCCCTTCGAACCATCACCATCAAAGGCGACTCCCTCAAACCGTGGTACAATGACTGAATCCATGAAGCCAGACAACGGAGACGACAATTGGAGCGTAAAACCATGGGTTCGGGCCTGGAAGTGCATAGACAGATACTTGCAGAGCAGACCCGAGCAGTGGTGCATATGATCAACTCCTCCAAGTCCAGCTATTATCATGAAAAGCTCATCACAGCGGACAGTAAAGAGACTTTTAGAGTTATTAGCAGTCTGGTGAATTATAATGCAGGGACTCCCTTATCACCGGCTACCAGTGATCAGACCCTTGCCGACGATTTTGTGCAGTTTTTCTACAGCAAAGTTGAAAAGATCAGACAGACTCTCGATGCCTCAAATCTCCATGACAATACAGGTTCTCCAGACCTGGACAGACCAGTGCCTCATCTTGGTCCCTTCAAGATCCAGACGCAGGAAGAAGTGGACAAGGTCATCAGGAGCTGTGCTAATAAGACTTGCTCACTGGATGCCATCCCCACTGCGCTCTTGAAGAACAGCATTGTCCTCACTGTGGTGCTACCGACCATTACTGAGCTGGTGAATACATCACTTTCAACAGGGGTCTTTCCAAATGAGCTGAAACGTGCACTTGTTACCCCACGTCTGAAAAAGCCTGGACTTGATATGAGAAATTTTAGTAACTGTAGACCAGTATCAAATATCCCATTCATCAGCAAGGTCATCGAGCGTGTTGTTGCACAGCAGCTTAATAGCCATCTCACCAGGAATGGTCTACATAATGATCTACAGTCAGCTTATAAGACCGGTACCAGCACTGAGACAGCCATCCTGCGAATAAAAGCAGACGTAGAAGCAGTACTGGATAACGTTATGCTCCTGATCCTTCTTGACCTAAGTGTGGCATTTGATACCATCGATCATACCCTCTTGCTGGAGAGACTACGTGAGGAAGCTGGATTGACGGACACAGGACTCCGTTGGGTACAGTCTTACTTGAGTGGCCGCATCCACACCAGTGTGTCCTCAGATATACCACTGTCCACCGGAGTGCCCCAAGGGTCTGTTCTCGGTCCCCTTCTCTTCCTAGTGTACCTTCTCCCACTCAGGAGAGTTATCAACCAATATGCCATAAAACGTCATGGGTTCGCAGATGGCACTCACCTTTACAGCCGTTTGAGTGTAAAAAAAAAAAAACCCACTGCCATGCGGACCTACCAAGTCAACATTATGGAGGAATGCATAGCAAGTGTCAGAACCTGGATGACTGTGAACAAACTTAAACTAAATGATGGAAAAACTGAGATAATGGTGGTTGCTAATACCCACAACCAGTGCCCTGTGAAGGATATCCGTCTGAAGATTGGTGAGGCAATATTGACACCTAAGTCTACTGTTAAAAACCTCGGCGCTGCCCTGGACGCCACCTTATTAATGGAAATACAAGTCAGCTCCGTGGTAAGGAAGATGTACTTCAACATCAAGAGAATATCCAAGGTGAAACACCATCTCACCCAGGAAGCGTGTGCGAAGGTCATCAATGCAACAATCATATCCCACCTTGACTATCACAATGATCTCCTGCTTGGCATGACCCATTGTCCCATGCACCGACTACAAGTGGCTCAGAACAACGCTGCACGTTGTATCACAAGAACATGCTACAGACAACATATTTCGCCGGTACTTCAACAACTACACTGGCTCTCTGTAAAGCAACGTGTTGTGTTTAAAGTGATGACAACCATACATAAGTCACTACACTCTTTCTCAGCACCAGCATACATGAGAGAGCCATGTCCTGTTTACCAGCCACATAGGACCTTGAGATCATCATCCGACCTATGGGAAACTGGTAGTGAAGAAATCATCAAACAAATACGGTACAAAAGCCATAAAAACACTAGGTGCACAATTGTGGAATAAACTGCCACTGGAACTTCGATAGCTTGAAGCACATGGAGCATTCCGAAAGAACCTAAAAACACTCTTGTTCAAGCGTGAATATGCCCAGTGAATGTAAAAGTCAGTGTTATATCAAGGATTCCATATGCAAGCTCTTGCAAACTGAATTTTGACCCAGCATACGAATACCTGTATGCTAATTGTATCTTGTCAAGTCAAAGTCGACCACTTTGTAATTTTACTACCATGTTTTATTTAAATTCTTTCTATTGTTTTATCATTTCCTCTAGCTCTTTTATTAGTATATTATCATTGATTATTAGCAAAAACATCGTACAGCGCATAAAAACTATATGTAATATATATAAAATAATAATAATAATATGCTATGTATTTGTTAAAGGGGCATTTGCTTTGAAAGTGATGGCAACTTTTTTATTCAAAATATCACAATGGCATAGGAATATATATTAATGCCTAAGAAAAACATTTATTTTGTACAAAAACAAGAGAATCCTAATAAAACGACGACAGATGGTCACTTTTAGTGTACAAAAATACATTAGGAAGAATTGTTGTTTTGCAAGACAATAATTATTTAATCACCAAAATTCATCTGATACTCATACACATTCACGTGCCAGTTTTGAGGTTAAAAGGTGTTTGAAATACTGGTGTCATTACTGAAACTACATGTGTGATATGGACCAATTTTCATTTAGTTTAATTTTTGGTAAGAAAATGACAGCTAATGCCCCTTATGAATAGCTTCAATGTACATTATGATAACCTTGTTTAGCTTGA
Organism: Ostrea edulis; assembly: GCF_947568905.1. NCBI lineage: Eukaryota > Metazoa > Mollusca > Bivalvia > Ostreida > Ostreidae > Ostrea > Ostrea edulis. The sequence goes on along the minus strand of NC_079168.1, from coordinate 60,906,735 downwards.
AAGAATATTGGCTATAAGGAATCTCGATTATAAATATTAAAAATGTTTTTCATTTCTCCCAAGGAGTTCCTTATAAACAAGCATGAAAGGTGAAGTTAACGAACAGTGATCAATCTCATAACTCCTATAAGCAATACAAAAAAATAGTTGGGCAAACACGGAACCCCTGGACACACCAGAGGTGGGATCAGGTGTCTAGAAGGAGTAAGCATCTCCTGTCGACCGGTTACACCTGCCGTGAGCCCTACATCCTGATCAGGTAAACGGAGTAATCCGATATCAAAATCGGTGTGCAATGAACGGCCCAATGATCGGTATGAAATACGTCAGACAGCATTTGACCCATTGATAGGTTATATTGGCAAATTAGACCATTATAACGACAATAGATATGGTTTGTTTACAGGAAAACTTTTTCATTAACGTCGAGTGCCTGTTGTGAAATCCTATGTTAAAATCCATACATGCATTTAAATGTATCACTTCGCATGTATAACCATGCAATTGGTTTAAATACCTGGACGTCTGCTCTTTTAATGAGAAGTTTATATATGAAGTTCTCTGCCCGGTGTACCAGAATAAAAAAAATTCGCGTTACGTAGTATAGCGAAAAATACTTGTCCTAACGACATGTAAATGATATTATGGAAGTGTCTTGTTACTAGGTTTCAGTTGTTATTTGAGCTACAGCCAATGAGGTTTCAGTATTTGGCAAACGTGTTCGATTATAGAAGGGTAATTATTGAGTGTTCACTTTCTAGCGCACACTTTCACGAGCAAGTCGAGTTTTCTATCAATATTTTTATTAAGTTTATTTTTTCATTGTAAAATGCATGAAAATGGTATTCATATCTAATACATACATGTATAAGAATGAGGTTCCGCTCCTCAATGTTTTGCTTACTCTGCAATATTGCCGCGGATACACAGGTTTCCATAGGGTTTTCAAACATTTGTTTTTTATCTATGGTTTTTCCTGGGCGGCGGAGGAGGTTTATAATTATTTGGTATGAACACGCAATGTTATTTCAATACTGCTTTGTTTGAATGTTAATTTGTGAGAAAATAAACCTGAGGTCAACCGGCATGATGCGCTGTAATGCAATTTGTTTTCTATTATGGTTGTTACATGTAGGTACAAAGTGTTGTGAAGTGTGGACCAATGGTTTATCACCGTATTTCGAACTTTATCTGGATGACTAGCCATATTCCATCATGGGATCATGAGAGGAATCATCAGTCAGTTTCCTCTTGACTTACTTGACTTGACTTATTCCTCTTGGCCCCTGAGGGGGCATAGGGCCTCAACAATAGTTTTCCATCTGTCTCGGTCATGTGCAGCTTGTTTGGTTTCTCCCCATGACATCTGGATCGACCTGAGCTCTGTGTTTAAAGTCCTTCGCCATGTTGTTACTGGGCGCCCCTTTTTCTTTTTCCTTGTGGATTCCATTCTAATGCATGTCTTGTGATGTTATTCTGTGGTCGTCTGAGGATATGACCAATCCAATGCCATTTTCTTCTTTTGATGGTATAAATTATTGGAGTTTGGCTTGTTCTTCTCCATAATTCCTGGTTTGATATTTTCTCAGGCCATCTAATTTTCAATATCTGTCTGAGGCATTTGTTTATAAAAACTTGGAGGTCATGCTCTGTTTTTTTTTTAGTTTGTTTCCATGTCTCAGATCCGTAAAGAAGAACAGATTTTACATTGGTTTCGAATATTCTGATTTTCGTTTTGAGGCTGATGTTATTGCTCTTCCAGATTGGTCTCAAGGTAACAAAGGCATGTCTTGCCTTCTCAATTCTACTTCTGATGTTTTCATCTGCTCCTCCAGTTTTGCTGACTATGCTTCCCAGATACGTGAAGCTATCAACATCTTGGGTGCTGTTGCCTTCCAACATCACAGTTTCACATTTTATATATCCCCAGAAAGCAAAAAAATATCATTGTCGCACTGCTACTTCATTTTGTACTACATCCTTATGCCATTTATTGACCACTGAACTAGTTCCTTTTGTAAAGTTACATACATTATCTAATTTCACAAAATGAAAATGTGTAGATAACGAACAGTGATCAATCTCAAAATTTCTGTAAAGAATACAAAATTAAGAGTTGGGTAAACATGGGTTCGTGGAGACATCAGAGGTGGAATCAGGTGCTTAAGAGGAGTAAACATTCCCTGTCGACCGGTTACACTACCGCGAGCCCTATATCTTGACCAGAAAAGCGGAGTTATCCGTAGTCAAAATCAGTGTGCAAAGAACGGCCAAACAGTTGGTGTGAAACACGCCAGACAGCATTTTACCCAATAACAGGTTGTATTCGTAAATTAGATCGTGATTACCACCATACAATCTGCGAAATACTGACTTTAAACGAGACTGTTGAAACCCCTGTATCATCAACTTACTTGTCAGTAGCCTGTCTCGATTTAAAAATTGATCATACACAGAACATGTTCTAGCTTATCAAATCAGTTGAGAGACATAAACACCAACTGATTCGATACGCAAGTGCTTGTTCTGAGTATGGTCAGTTTTAAAATCAAAGCAGGCTACTGCCAAACAAGTTGATGGTGCAGGGGTTCCAACAGTCTCGTTCAAAATCAGCGGTATAACAATCGGCATGAAACACGTCAGACAGCATTTGACCCAATGAGAGGTTGTATTGGCAAACTAGATCGTTATAACGACCATAGAATTTGCGAAATGGTGATTTTGAACGAAACTGTTGGAACCGTTGCACCATCAACTTGTTTGTCAGTAGCCTGCTTTGATTAAAAACTGATCATATGCAAGCTCTTGTGTATCAAATCAGTTGAGAGATGTAAACACCATATGCAGGTGATACCCTCCGCCGCTGTCAGAATTTGAACACTTAAAAAAACATTTAAAAACACTTTTTTTTAAAAGACTTGTATATTATTAGTATTATAGGTGGTTAAATCTTTATGGTTTCTTTACCATCATTTTAACATGACTTTTTCAAGTGTATAATTGTATTTTTATTTCAACTATTGTATTTTATATCATTTGATTGTACGGCGTGGAACTTTTTTCATGCATATCATGTTTTAGATTTTAGTAATTTTACTTCACATTATTGATGTTTTTCTAGCATTGTTTTGATATTATCTGTCTTAATGCTATTATAATTTCCTTTTAATACGTTTATAACATGCTGTATCATTTTATTGTGTGCAGCGCTTTAGAGTGATTATTTATAGTCATATAGGGCGCTATATAAATATTATTATCATTATGGAATATTGCTACATAAATATGGGAAGTTGACGATGGTAAAGTTGAGTTGTTAATTTGTCGTCAATATCTACTTTCAATAAAATATCTAAGTATGAAGCAGAAGTGGACGACTCTGTGGTGTCTTTTATTTCGAATTCACTGGGATATATTGAATCAACATATGAATGAAAATTATCATTTTTAATAGATAATACATCGTCGATATATCTAAATGTCGAATTAAAGGCTACAGCAAGATATTTTTTCTTCTCATGTAGAAGGTTTTTAATAAATTCTGCTTCATATGAATATAAAAACAGGTCAGCTAACAAAGGAGCACAATTAGTGTCCATGGGAATTCCAACAGACTGTTGGAAGACCTGATCACCAAAGACCACAAAATATTGTCAATGAGGAACTCCAGCATATCTTGTATTTCAACTTCAGAGTACTTGTGCGTTGAATCAGAGTGACGTTTAACAAAGTAATTTTTTGGATGACTTAATATCAATTTCAGAGTAGTTGTGTGTAGAATCGGACTTAATTTATATGGTAGACGCCAGTTATTCAACTGCTCTCTCTCTCTGTCCCTTCCAAAATGAAAGGGTGCAACTCCTGTAACCTCCCTCTCTTATGATTAGCAATAGGTATGTAATATACAATTAAAAGCATTATTATTTGTCGATTGTGCTTTTTCGAGTTAAACGAATTTGCATGATGTTAAATGTCGACAGATTTGCGCACGAGGAAATCTTAACGTGTACTTTTAAAAATCACCAACGTACCAGCCACGTAGAACCAAGGGGCTGTCCCTACAACCTTTTTAACAACGTTTGTTTTCCGTTATTTTACATGCAAATTAAGTTTTTTTTCACATGCAAAATAAGATAAATTGACAGATTGGCCCCCACTCCACTCTTTTGGTGGTAGTAATAAATGATAAAAATTTGTAACCTACAATGAACTGATGACTTGAAGGAAGAAAAGAACCCCCTCCCTCCAATATTCAATAATGAATGTGAAGTTTGGGCAAAAGAGAAATGTTTAGATTCCTTTTCTGCTTGTCAACAATTTTAGAAGACAATTTCTCCTCCGGCTGTACCAAAACTTTGAAAAACGATGCTACGTGCCTGCATACTATTCTAAAGTCTTTCAAATATGCGAAGTAAATAGTTTTTCTGAAATTGGCACCTGCCATGCATAAATTAAGTGGCAGCCACCAGATAAATTAAGTGGCGGCTGCCAGTTAGATAAATGGTGACCGTCAGTTAAATACACGTGTAAGTTGCAACCGCCAATTAAATTAAGTGGCGGCTGCCAGATAAATTAAGTGCATGGCTATTGCTACATAAATTAAATGGCGCCGCCAGTTAAATGAATATGAATTTCTATACCCTGACACCTACCCGCTTCCGTACTAATGATATACATAAATCACTAGCACTAAAACTACATTAAGTTTACACTGCAAATTACATGTTTCTTTTTTGGCTAATTTATATAATCTATGTTATCATCTTAAATGTACCATATGCTATAATGTGCGTGTATATAAAGACGTTTATCGAGATTATGACCTAAGTCCAATAAATCCAATCTGGTTCCCAAACGGACGACCGTCTCTCCGATAGGAGAAAAGCAGTTCTGGGTTTTCGACCGTACATGGACATGAAGTCGTGTCATCAATATGCTCTGGCAAAACTCCTTCCTCTTCCAGCAAAGTACGAATTGCCAGTTTTAAGTCCACTGTGGGATTTTCTTCAGCATTTTTGTTTAAGACACATCGAGGATTGATGTCTTCAAATTGTTTTACACCATCCTTGCCAAAATCGAAGCAGTTTTTGCAAATAGACGGTCCCATAACAGCCAGAATATCTTTACTTTGGCTTCCGAACTTATCCTTCAAAGCTTTCACCGTCACTGAAGGAATTCTTGCTACGGTGCCTTTCCACCCCGAGTGAACGGCTGCAAAAGCACGTCGAACAGGGTCTGCAAAGAGAATGATGACACAATCTGCGCCAGGGGCTGCACAAGTGACCCCAGATTTATTGCTGGTGACTCCGTCATAACATTCTTCTGGAAGGTCCGCCCCTATTTCATACACTGTGTTTCCGTGCACTGCTTTTGCAATGAACAGTTTGTCCACATCAAAACCAGCTTTGGACCCCAGACGACGCCTGTTTTCTTGAATTAGAACAAGCGGGTCGCGCTTTGCTGTCGTATAGACCATGTTCATGGACTTCATTCCAGGAATACAGGATAGCCCTCCTGTTCGTGTGCTGAAACCATGGTAAAATAAATCACCTGGTATCAGTCTTGACTGAAGGATTCTCACGTCATCTGAGGTGTTTATTCTGCGTAAGTAATCTCGAACTCTTTCAGTCGTACTCTCCACAGTATCTCGATCATTGGAAGTAGCTATAGGTTCCCCAATTACTTTGACATTCCACTGTACTGCTGGGGTGAAGAAGACTTGACTAAGAAGAGTTAGTTCTTGTTTACGTTTACAAATAATCTTTATATAAGGACACATTACACCATCAAGTTTGTTTTTTGCTAAATGAAATCCAGAAATCAAATCCGTGCACTGTATCTCCACGGGCCGATCTTTCAGCGTGGCTTCTGCCATCTGTGAAAGGAAATCGGTTGGAACTTTCGATCCTAACAAAATAATGGTATTCACATATTTCTCTGCATTCAAAACACTGGCAATCTCATCCCTATCTGACTCTGAAAAATCATCTGACAGAAGAACAACACCAACGGCCATGATACCAACTGCAGTGAGTCTGAAAGATAAAGGAAACCACTACGGGATTATCATAAACCATGAGATCCACATGATATGATTTTTGTTTAAACCGCAATATTTAAAAGTGATTTACTTTTGTTTCAGCAATCCTTTTCAACAAAACGAAACCGAAAGTACTAGCAAAGTTTGACTTGGGAAGTCCCTTATTATGCAATGGTCTACTTTATTTGCTAATGTTGAAAAGAAACTCATATTATTACAACTAGAATTATACATTGCATTATTTTACACTATATGGTAATAATCTTAATGCACTGTTTTGTTATTCGAGTAACATAATAAAGCGTAAGTTAACGATTTTTAAATTTTGTGTAAAAACAATGCAACACCATGTGATTGATGTAATCGAGTATGACCCAACGATTTCTATTGGTCAACGTCATTGATTCTATTTTTGCACATCAATACTTCCGGTTATGATTTAAAAGAAAGACACTGATAGACTGAAATTAGCCCTACTGATATGGGGTTGCTAGTTTATAAAAAATTCCTTGGAGAGCACATTATGAAACATTAAATGCCCAAAATTGGATTTTAAGTAAGTTTTATCGTATTATATTCTTTACTGATTCTTTGACATGCCACTGTCACTGATTTGGTTTATGGCTGGTTTCCTTGAGTCAATGGCGTCGAATAGAGATTGCAAATAGATGTTGTACAGTACTTTATATGATATATTACATGAATGAGTATGTATTATCTTTAATGAAATCGTGTGTAAACTTTGTCCATTTCTGTTCAAATTATTCAATTTACGATCTCAATCATAAGAAAAATATATATGTGCTAGGTTAACAGATATTCTCTTTACTTTAGAGAAGTCGAGAGGCATAGCCTTCATCGACTTCTCTTCGCGAGCATCCGTATTTTGATTCTGGAAAATGTGTAAATGCTGGAGTCGGTGACGGTTTATGCTTCGACCGAGCTCAGATGTGCCTGGATTTACGCAATAGACAAGTTTTCAAACATTTAACCGTAATGCATAAAACTGTCACCAGGAAATCAACTCTTACTTGCTTTTAATCCATTTTCAACATGTCCCCTGTCCTGGGTTTATGTTAACTGGTCTGTCTCAATAGAGGACCAGTTAAGAGAAAAGCAGGCTGACATAATCAATTATGATTTAAACTCGGGACAGGGGACATGTTGAAGGCTTATGCCTCTCGACTTCTCTAAAGAGAATAGGTTATCAGAATGCATGTGAACTGAACTTGTACTCAAAACAGAGTGTTTGGGTGCATTCCTGTGCTTCTGAATTAGCATCAATGCATGTGACATTCTTACCCTCATTTTAAAGGTTTTGAATCCTAGAAAATTTTGAGACTTATCAAAACTTGGATCTATATACTTACAAATTGAGGTGTTTTATGACAACAGGAAGGAAAACATGATCTGTAGTCTAGTGTAGAGTGTGGCAGATACTCCACAAGCCAGTAACCAGTACTTTGTTAGAATAACTTAACAATGGGTGCGTACAGAATACTACCATTGGTTCACATAAGTTACCATTGGCAAATTTTTCTACCATTGGTACGACAGTGTTTGCCAATAAAATTTACCAATGGTAAACATTTCTGCAGACAACCTAGAGCTCTGTTAGCGTTGGTAACTCTATTCATGACGTAATCAAAAATGGTGGGCATCGTGTACACAGTGAAAGAATCACATCTCCTCCCTTATAAATCTTCGCAGGCATAATAACTAAAGACAATTTCAGACATTGCTTCAAACATACCCCTGCACAGACGGAAATGGGTTTTAAAAACATCAAGTGTAAGTGATATGGTATAGTAATCTCCCAGTCTAACCATTTCGTCAGATGATCAATACTCGTGATGTTTTACAAGAGAAAATACATCTTCGTTAGCCAAAGGGTTTTTGGTCCACCCCGCTTCGCATTTATTGACCAAAAACTCTTGGCTAGCGAAGATGGAGAAAATAATCTGCAGGAGAAAGTAATTAATAGGACTTTAAAATATATTTCTAAACGCATCTTCTTGGTGCAAAATTCTTCACAAAGGTGATATGGGCATATTTCTTTGACATTTCGTACTAATTGATCAGCTAGTGGTATACCAATGGTACCATTGTTGGATTTCTCACCATTTGTAACCCAAACTCGTTCAGAGTACACAAGGATCCAATGGTACCAATGACTTAAATATTTACAATTGTCAAATCGGTGATGGTACCATTGGGTTTATTCTAAACTATCATTTACTATCTAAACTCTACTATGGGTGCCATAGTAGATGTATCATGGCAAGACAAGGCGGATCTGTTTTCTGTCTTCAGATACATATGCCATGTTAGTGAGGCTAGTAAAACAAATAATTGTTGTAACTGTTAAACCGACATCAATGACTTCAAATCTGAAGACAGAGTCTTTTAAGTATTTATTCTTTTGTAATTTGTTTCACACATATCTCTTATTATGTTGAAATTTTATGGGGCATAAATATGCCACAAAATGTTTACAATTGATATTTTATGTGTTTTTGTCAGTATACTATTATGTTACAATGAACAGTGTAGCATTTTATCAATGCACATTTAATTGCATCAGACTTCAGAGCATTATCCAATCAAAGGGCATATTTACAAAACAGTCACATTAGCATGATAAATTGTGAATGGAAAGATGTGCAAAATAAAGACAGCAGTGATTAAAACTGACCTCTTTGTATGTACTAATGCTACACAAAATCAGACATGGTTGATTATTAAAAACACAATTGATAATCAGAATCAGAAGGCTTTTGGAGACAGACAATTCATTGCTTATTAAAGTTTACCTCTTTTAGATAAGTGTGGATATATATGAAAATATCATGAATTTGTTCTTGTAAAAGAACTTTCTTTTAAATTTAAATCCAACTGTCATTTTGAAAGATATCACTTTCTGAATTTGTAGCTTATCATGGTGACAGAAAACAGCCCATATTCAAACTTAAAAAATACATTTTGATTTTGAAATGAGAGCATATTGCATAGTCAATCAAGAGTTCTTGGTTCATGTCTCAGTATAACCTACACTACTGCCTTTCTGTCACTACTGCACCTAAAGCTGCATCAAAAAGCATATAGGGTACCTCTAAGGTTGAACAGTGTCTTCTACAACAATTGAAAAATTAAACTCAAATTATTATATATTTCAGATAAAAAAGTTTAGGAATCGAAGACTCAGACAGAAACTTGAGGGATGTTGAGTAAACAACAATGCAGAAACCTTCATGAGGACCCAGACAAAAATATTTGTGACCTGCCAGCAAAATTAATGCTGGATTTGAAAGACTGTTTGGACTCTGGTCCAGAAACGGCCAACTGGAGGGCATTTGTTGATGCAGCAGCAAAACTTTATAAGAGATACACCTTCAGGTTTTTATTATTTCCCAAATTTACAAATTGATGTACATGTAGAAATAATGAAAAAAGTAAGTTTTGTGTACCTGAGTGGAGTTCAATGGTTAAAATTTCAAACAGCTCTCCAAGTCACTTTTGATTCAGGTTGCTAAATGGTGACCTAGAAATATTTCTGGTTGTCATTTTAACTCACCTGAGCTGAAACCTAAGTGAGCTTTTCTGCTCGCTTGTTGTCTGTCATCTGTCTGTCTGTAAACTTTTTACATTTTCGACTTCTTCTCTAGAACCACTGGGCCAATTATAACCAAACTTGACCAAAAGCATCATTGGGTGAAGGGCTTTCAAGTTTGTTCAAATGAAGGGCCATGCCCCCTTCAAAGGGGAGATAATAACAAAAATGCAAAATAGGGTGGGGTCATTTAAAAATCTTCTCAAGAACCACTGGGCCAGAAGAGCTGAAATTTACATGAGAGTTTTCTGACATAGTGCAGATTCAAGTGTATCAAAGTCATGGCCCCCGGGGGTACAGTATCCGCAACTTTATTCTTGACATGATAAACGATAGAACACAATACACGCATGATAGGATAGGATACGCGCACAATACGATAGGATACACGATAAACCTAATAAAAGCAAAATCTGATAAACGATCTTTTCGATAGACCTGATACACACAAAACACGATAAACGATCTTCATGATAAACGGAAAACCTGATAGGAATGTTGTAAATTTAGAAGCAATTTAGACAGAACAAAATTTTTATACCTACAACATAATTACATTATGTTGATAATAATATTGAAGGATTTCACTATTCATTATATACCTATAACGCATAATTAGGGCCCCGCATGAAATGCGGGAAGCCCTATAGTAATCACATTGTCCGTCCGTCCGTCTGTCTTTCTTTGTGACACGATAACTCAAACAGTTTTTATTGTACAGTTTTCAAATTTTGTACAGAAATAATGTACAATAAGAGGAAGAAGCCTATAGATTTTGGGGTCATTTCACTCTGTCTGTCTGTATGGCATAATCTTTGTTATTATGAATACTTTCTTTGTGACACAATAACTCAAACAGTTTTCATTGTACAGTTTTCAAATTTTGTACAGAAATACTTTACAATAAGAGGAAGACACCTATAGATTTTGGAGTCATGTCACTTTGTCTGTCTGTTTGTATGTCATCATCTTTCTTATTATGACCGTAATTATTTAGGTATCACACCGGTAATTGTCCAATCAAAATCTGATTTTTTTTTTTGATTTTTCAAACTACCACCCCTCCTTTTGAATTGGGAAAAATTAGCGACATTTTCCTGAAATTGGGAAAAATCATTCATAGTAAATTAAAATGGTAAAGATGCATAAAATAATCAAATAACCATTTTTTTGTTTGAGGTTTATTTCAGATTTGATTTAAAATTATAAAATAAATCATTATTTAAAAATGCATTGGAAGTCACACCTTGTATAAATATTATTTACTTTTTCTAAGAAATACTTATTGTCCAATATCATTAGGAAAATAATAAATTATTAATTCACCAGCATTTGTACCCATAGTCTTGTATACATTTTATTAATAATCAAGTTTCCAGAATGTCTCTCCTGTTTGTATTTTTCGGATTTTAGTAAAACCCTATACTGTTGGCCACTTCCTGTTATTAGTCTGACCCTACATATGATATCTGCATACATGGATGCCTCCATTGTTTTACATATTCTTTACAAAACCTTTTGCATGTGCAGTGGTTTGGAGAATAAAACTGAAGAAAAAATCGTATTTAATTTTTGTCAGCAATATACGGTAACCTTTTTTTTTTAAATGGCCTAATTTCCCTAAATTAGAAATTGGGATAAACATGTATATATAATTGGGAAAAAATAGCTAATTTTAGTGAGGAGAAACAGCCGAATATCGGTGGCATTTTAGCCCAAAAAAAATCACTGAAAATGAACTTAGTCAATTGTAGTTCCATATATTTAAAGACATAATTTTTTTTCCTTGCGCTATTTTTCTCATTTCCTCCTCTTTTCTCTTTAGTTAATTTTTGTACCCCTGATTAGGAAGTTTTGTGTGATTTGTAGAAATAACCAAGTGTATACATAGGAACTATATGCTGTTGGTAGCTGAGGCTACTTCCGGAGGTGCACTCCGGCTGTTTACACACATGTGAAAAACACGTGGATTTGAGGGTAGTCTTGTTTGCGGGTAATTTATTTTCGAAAATGCCGCGTAGGGTGTTGTTAGCTTACCTGAACACCAGCTTTCGTTGGTGAAAATCGAATATGCTGTGAAACATGCTGGATGCTAACTAGTCAAGTATTTACTCTGGTAAAAGTTGTATTGCATTGGGCTATCCTGCATATTTTACAATACGCTTCTGCCAGGGAAAACCAGCGTTCCACACAAGGACTTGTTTTAAAGTCCTCAATAAGTCAGCCTTCACTGCTTATGCGAATAAGAGCTTCTACTGTCTTTAGATCTTTTGCAGAACAATCAGTACCAGCATCAATAAGAACACAACTTCCCAAGTTTGTAATAGCCTTTGGAAATTAGCAGCAACAGTTGCCCGTTTGACTTGCTGCTAATAATGCAATCGTGAACAAAGACGTGTCTCTTACTGTTACTGTGAATAGTCACACTTCCACGTTTGAAAGATGTACACCCGGTCGTGGCAAATCGGACAATGGGTGTCCAGAATTGGTGGACGTTGCTGGTTGATGGGCCTCACAAATTCTGCAAAGCATTTTGCCATCTCTATATATCAACCACAAAAATTCCCTTAGCCATTTCAAGACTGGGGTTCTTCCTTTACTTTTGCATTTCTCTTTAGACACTGCTTTGTCATCTTTAGATGCAGAACTTTCTCCATGTGATTCTTGAATTTTTTCGTCACATGTACTAGGCTGAGGCTTCTGCTTTTTACTACTGATAAATCCAAAGTGCTTTAAACCTTGTTTTCCCGTCATCTTAATTGCTTTCAAACGCTGTTTTGACTGAAACTGAAAAATATTTATTCAGACCGCCAATTTCGATTATAAAATTTTGCTGGATGCCTAAATTTTCTCCACTCGTGAAAATGCGACTTGAATTATAATCTCTAGTCGCAAAATCGATATTCTGGTCGCAAATGTGAAGTTTTACTCGCAACTTGGAGCGCTGTCAAATTAATGTCCATAACCAATTTAGGGAAGAATTTTCTGCAGAATATCCAACATTTGAGGAGGGAGTTTTATGGAAGAAATTTCTATTGCTACAACCATAGATGGGTAGTTTTGATGTTAAATTGTTTGAGCAGTTATTTATTGTTCAGGAATCTGGGTTCAAATTGCAGTCTGATACATAACAGAGTTCGAAATTACTTCATGTCTGTAAGTGAACTAGTAAACTCTCTATGGCACTAGTGCATACAGACTAGTGAAAATCCGGATATCAATCTTGAATTGGTTAAGATTTAGCCATTTTGTCTGAGATGTTTGAACTTATGGTCAATTACAAACATGGTTAATAAGTGTTTGCGTGACAATGACATGCTGACCTTCCAAACACATGGACATTTATAAAAGGGTTACATCAGTAACTCAGAGGCTGAAAGCAAAATAAAGTAAGGTTGTCTTTTTCTACTATATGTGTCAGAAACTGAATTGTTTGTAACTATGAATTGTTTGATTAAATGCTATTGAATAAAATGAATTAATTGAACACTCCATTGGTAGCCCACATCTAACCATATCGGGTGCCCACTCTTGGCCCATTGGCCTATTAGCTTAATAGAGAACACATACTGAGTTTACTATATTTATTAGAATAACCAGACAGACTTCATAACATGATACAATTAGAACTGAAATGGACATAGTACACACAGGGTGAATTGGCAGCTACGGCCACATGTTACATGAATAAAAAATTGCAGGTCTAGAGGGATATGCGGAGTACCGACCATAGGTATTAGGGCAAACAGGTGGCCTCGTGTGAGCACGAGAGCCGACGTCCCAGACTGCGACATCAAGGGACCGAAAAGGGGCCCGCCCGATCTGCTTTACCCTGTTCCACCCTAAAATTGCCCCCCCCCCCCAGTGAGTCATACCAGTACCTCCCCCTGATATTCTGGAACTGGGGTCTCCCCTCCCAGTTAAGGAGGTGGAGAGGACACCAAGACTGCAGTCCTGTTGCCTCAATTAACTTGAATTAAAACTTTTTCACGTGAGCCACTACATTGTGTATATACACATCTTACTACTTCATATGAGCCACATTAGTCCCACTGTGTGTATATGGCAGATAGGCAGGGAACAACAGGCCAGATCGGACGGACACTTTCCTGTATTATATCCCCCCAGACCTGCCCTGATTAAGTAACAATGCGACATGAATAAGGAAGGAGAAAGTGATGGATGTAGACCAAAATTGGGCCAAACAGTTGTACAGTGTTTGTCAGTCAGTCTCACGGTTGCACTGTTGTCAGGTTTTGAGTCCCGTTAAAAAGGAGTTGTAGCATCCGCTCCTGCTGCACAAAAGTGTCTATCTCTGTCCTCGATTCTGAAAAATATAAACTGGCAGCAGATTACTTAGATTAGTAGGGCATATGGCAATGGGTTGTCATTGCACTATTTTTTTTATTATTTTTTTTTGAAAATTGGGAAGGGTGGGTGGGGAAAAACGTGACCTGTCTGCTTGTATGCAGAAACGGAAGAGGTAGGTATTGGGCTGTTTGGTTAAGTCGTACTTGGTTGTGTGTTTTACGAACAAGTCGTACCACAAATGTGTTTCAGTAAAGCCACCAAGGCGATAACACAAAATAATAACTTCGGTCAATTAAGCTGGATTATTTGACATTGAATTCAAATAATCTTCATTGAATGTTACACTGGACAGACTAGTGAAATGCTTTGCGGATTAGTAAACATTGACGGTCACTAGTCCGTACGGACTAGTGCTAAAAAAATAATTTTGAACCCTGCATAACAGCAGGGGTCGAAATTAACTTTTTCTACCACAGGCTAATTTTAGCCTGTGGGTAAAAAATCCACAGGCTAAAATGAAAACCTACAAGCTAAAATAAAAATAATGAAGCAGTGCTCTTTTTTCATGTTTTTTTTTTTTTTTAAATCAATTACATGTATTTTCCCCATCATTATTCATTACTGAGCCTTGTGGGTCAACAGGCATCGTTTGGACAAGACACTAAGTTACGCAAGTCATGTTTAGGTCTCTTGATTATCGCACCTCTAATCCACAACCTGTTTACCGCAGGTCCAATTTCATGCCACATCAGAGTTGTCACTAGTGATTTTTCAAAGCGCATCCGGGACTCATGGTTTTATAAGCAGCACGATCATGAGCCCCATGGACTTTTTTGATAATCGTCTACGCGGTGAGCAGTACACTCGTGTCATCACTACAACCCGACCTCAATATGACAATAAATTAATTTAGATAGGACATTCTCATGATTCTGATAAAAATAACTACCGGAAGACTTGGTAAAACATAGACTCCGACTTTTTTTTCTTCTTAGATCAATGAATAACAAAAACCTCATACTTAGAATTCAATTTAATCACCCCTATAGGTGAACAGGACTGTGGCACATGTATTTTTTCATCATAATGCGTTTGTTTGACTCCGAGTTTCTTAAAAATCGTAAAAGAAAAATCCGGATAGAAACGGTTGTTGAAATCGATCGTTCATGTAAGCGTTTATATGATTCAGAGTGAAAGTTTAAGAAAAGCGAATGGCGCATTACCGTATAAAACGGATACGATATGATCATAGTTTGTAAATCACCACTCGCTAAAATTTTCGAGTGTCCACTATTTTTACTCGCTATTTTTCATATGTACTCGCATTTTGCGAGTATTTCTCTCTAATTTCGAGCCCTGAACAGTAATGGAAAGGTCAAGTAATCTGATTCATCTGTGATAAATGTAGGGCATAAAGTGCACAAAAAACATTTTGCAATACTTTTTTGTTCAAATGTGAGATACAGTAAAATTTATTTCTTCACACAGCTACCAGGACATTGAGATGAAGTTTGGTAACCGGATTTACAATGACAGTCCCAGTAAAGCCCTGATTAATGAACTTGGAGCTCTTAACATGACTGCAGAGGAGCTCACCCGGGTTCTAGACCAGCTGAAACTTGAACGAATCCTTATGCACTTGAAAAAATATGGTCAGTGTTAAAGCTTAATCATGTGAACATTGAAACATATATTTTTACGCTGCTAATTTATGTACACCACCAGAAACCTATTTACAAAGAAACATTATTATTTACACAGTCAGTTTGGGACGTAACACAAGAGTCATACTGCGTGTGAAATGGAAATCTGTATTGGGACTCAGCTTTGCCTTGCACAATACCGATAAAATATCCATTTCACAATTTGGATGACTCCGTATTATGTCCCAAATTGACTGTAACGAATTTATCCCACTGAAGACCTCTAGAAAATTTGTTTAGATTTGAGTAACATCTTTGATAAATATTATTATTATACTTTCATGTAAAATACTTGAATCCAGTGCTCGAGCTGGGCTTCGCCATTTTCGCCAATGGCGAATTTTTTTCAAAAATGGCGAAAAAAAAATTGAAAGTGGCGAAAATCCCTTTTTGCAATAAATTGTATTTTTAATCCTTTGTCAGTGACACATTATCGCCTGTTTGTGTATGCAGTCAAAATATGTTTATTCAGTCAACGCGTGCGACCGGAAATCTCGCGTCGCTCCAGTGCACACAGAGCTGGTCACAGCCTCAGGTAATTTATGGCTGCAAAAAAGTCGGTGATTATGTAATAGCGAGCGAAGCGACGCGACGAGCTCGCTCCAATGATATTACACATGAATCACGTGATTTGCTCTTCATCAGCCGAAAAAAGATGAGTATCACCCATAATGCTTCCGAAAAAATGTCGCCGTCACTGCGGTATACCTCATTGACAAACCCGTAATTAAAATAATTAGATTGTTTAGAAAGTACCATAAACGTTTTTAAATTCCATACAAGCTTTCTCATAGCTTCAAACATTTTGTTTTTGCTTGGTTCGAGAGAAGAAGAAAAAAACATTGCAGCTAATATCACGTCACAATTTGTGACTGTTTACATCAAGCGCATTATATTTCCCGCGTTAAATGAAGAGGCGGATAAAAGTGTTGCAGGATGTTAATGGACTTGGCTCGTCTCAACGGTCACACCGTACAACATATTAAAGTACATCTGACAGCTGTTTACCCTGCTGTGGTCAATTAACATTTAAAGTCTTATTCATTATCGTGTTATCATCTCCACATTAATGTCAATTCTTAACCAGAGAACCGACCAGTAATTAAATTGGCCGTATTATTGTGTATAATGCATATATGAATACATCAATTGTTTGTTTTTGCGGCCAAACTCGTTGATTACAAGATTTTGATTTTGATGTGTTTGATTTTAGTTCGAATATTTCATAAACAATGCGGTCGGTCACTATTGATATGGACATAGCAATTTTAATAAATAATTTTCTTTGAAGTTCGGTGCACAACAGTATAAAAATTCTAATCTCATAAGACTATGCACCCCATTCTATTTTGACACTAAACTTGTAGCTTCTGACCCTAGTCAGTCTAAAATTTAAAAAAATATCTATGTTTGGCTTTACAGTCAACCCCACCTGCTCAAACATCTGATTCTGTCCAAATTGCAAACTCTTCCATACAAAAACGGAAATTTGATAGGGAATGGTTGAGATACGACTCTAAATTGGGCTTGATGTTTTGTGACATCTGCATTTTGGCCAATGTACACAATGTTTTCACTGAGGGGTGTAGCATCATGAAGTTTATATTTATATGATTTATTATCTGATTTTTGATTTCCATAATAGAATTTATCAAACAAATCAACTTCTTATTATTTCAGAAAGAAATGTTTAGGTATGGTAGCTGGATATGATTAAGTAATGTAACTGATTCAAAATGCTAAAATAAGTGTAATGAATAAAATAATATATAATATGATGGAAATAATTGTAAAGCATTTGATTATTTGTGCCGTGCCACTCCCCGAAAAAGTGGTGAAAGGGAATTCTGGTCCAGTGGGAGCACTGCTTGAATCTGATAGGTCGAGAAGCATTTGAAAAAACATATTGTTGCCCTCAGAGAACAGAAAGCACGCCCTCCAGGGTGATAGTATCTCGTACGGTTCGCAGTAGATTGTTAGATGACGTCGTTTGAGCGTTTGTAATAAACACGATTATTATACTTTCATGTAAAATACTCGAACCTGATTGGTCGAGAAGCATTTGAAAAAACATATTGTTACCCTCTGAGAACAGAAAACACGCGCCCCAGGGTGATAGTATCTAGCAACGGGTAACAGTACTTGACAACGGGTGATATTATAAAAAATTATCACATGCGTCAAATTTATGCGTGTACGGTTCGCCGTAGATTGCTAGAAGATGTCGTTTGAGCGTTTGTAATAAACGCGAGTACCCACATCGAAATACGAAATATCGCATGACAGTGATTGATCAAATGTCAACAGACGTAAGTTTTCCTGCTTTCCAGTTTACATAACATTCAGTATAATAAAACAAATATTGCATGTAGTTGAGGGTAACATTGAATTTTTTTTTTTCACCAAAAATTGCTTTTGAACATCTTTTGGGGTAGGGATAAAATCTTATAAAACTTATACTAAGGTTGAACACCTCAGTCTATTGAATTTATGAAATTTATGGCCCCTGGGTTAGTGGTTCAGACCCAGACGTATTTCTATTTGGGACATATTAAAGATATGTTAAGGTAATTCTACCCTTTTAGAATTATAAGTTCAATCTTATATTTGATTGTTGATTCTTCAAATAATATATCTTAGTAACAAATAAAAGTGATAAAATAAATATGTTGCAGTATTAATAAAATTTTTATTAACTAGCATAATATACCTGTTACCAGTGTCAGAAAATTGCAATTTTCATTAAACAGCATTATCAAAATTTCACAAAAACTGGTTGTAACGATATAATAGTTTTCATGAAGCTGTTTCTTTAAAAATTATTAAAAAATTTGTGAAAAATAAAGGAAATCTATCACATAATGGACTTGATAAATAAGTTAATGCCCTTGGATTCAATATTTTGAAACATATAATTGATTATTCATATATGCATTGTAATTTAGACATTTGAAATATTTTATGGTTAACAAGAATTTTAACAATTATAACCGTTGAAAAAGACTCTGACAAAATTTACGTTCCTGTCATGCATAAATCTTGTTATATCATTGACTTTGTAAATTTTTTTGTCACAGGAGGGTGGAAATACCTTAAATGTTTTATTATCTTCTTCTGTACTCCCTATCATTTAAGAAACAAACTTGTTATCGTGCATAGTTATATTGAGCATTGAGGCTTATATAAATTACCCCTAGGTCATGGCTTTAGTCGCCAAGGTGGGCAGGGATCAACATTAACGGTCCCAGCTGAGTCCGCTTTGTGGGTCAACTTGTATGTAAGGTTGAGTCTAGCCAATGCATGATTTATATTACTATTTCAAGAGTCATGATACAAATGACACATTTTCGTTTTAGAGCAAATTAGCATTATACATGAGCCAGCACAGACTACGGAGCTCACTGAGGGAGATGTACTAAGACTTGAAGTTGATGGTGTAGGGTTCCCATACCCCAGATATCAATGGTTTAAATTAAATCCAGCTACTTCAAAATATCAGGAGGTTCGAGGAGCAAATCTCAAAGTTATCAAGATTGAGAAATGCAGGTAAAATAATGTCTAGAATTCATCAGCTTTCTTCATGAACGTTCATACATGTATGTAATAAAATTTATTTTGTGTAAATTTTGGTTTTTTATGATTTCAGAAATGATTCAAATGAACAAAGATTATTTAGGTGTACGTAAATATATCCAAGAGGGAATATACACTCTTTTACATGTGCAAAGGATTGAACCACTGATCTTATATTTTTAGCAGTACATGTATATTGATTTAGGATAGGCAGGGCAGTGGCATGAGACAATTATTTGTCAATGAATTTTTCTCATACTAAATCATTGTAATGGAGACCCTCAATACAAAGATGTCCAAATCATATGAGGGTTCTTGTTAATGAAGGAAGTTATGGACATTAAAGAGTTACCTTCCCTGAAAACCAGTGAAAACTGAGTAATATTCCTTGATAGTCCTGTTAAAATTTCTGCCTGAATGGGGGTGGATACCTTTTTCAATAATTTTTCATTATTATATACCCATCAATGTTTCGTTTTTTGATACTGTGGTTTTCTGATTCCGTATCAGTATCCTCTGAAACTGATGACGTCACAATACATCAACGCAACGTTTTTGTTTTTGGTGGAAAATATTGACCGCGTCACAAACAAAATTGCATACACAAAACATAATTTTACTGTATGTCTGTGTTTTTGATAATTTGGATTACATTTATTATCTTGTTAATGTGGATTTAAAATGCATAGGGGGTATATAATAAATTTATCATTACTACAGTAACTTGATCCGAAGAGTTGGACCACATCTCGTTGACAGGCACGGATCATCAGATCAAACTCGTCTCGTGTGATCTGATGATCCGCTCCTGTCAACTCGATGTGATCCGACTCTTCAGATTTATCGTGTCAGATTCTACGATCTAGACAAAACTATGATTAATATTAGTAGGATTATTGATTTACAACCGCAACATATAACTTTGTGTTCTGCCACTACTATAACTGCCTTTTAGATATTTAAGAATTTAAAAATCATCATAAAAATGAAATTTATTCTAAATATCTTTTTGAAGGAGAATTGGTGGACACATTCTAGAAAAATATTCTAAAAATCCCAAAAATCGTGCCTCAGCGATTTTCTCATTCACTCAGGTTTGAGAAACTTTTGACTGTGACATTACAATGTGCTTAACAGTTATAATGCCATAGCTTGCTATGGGACGTACCCCTGATGTTAAACTTAGTTTAGTAGTCTATGATGTCATAGGTAGTAAAGCAAGGACAGTCGCTATTATGATGACGAGTTTATGACATAACATATTCCAATCATGTGATCAATGTCGAGGCTATCCTTAGTAATATTTTATTCAGTGCAATAGGCAGCTTGCATTGTCTTTACAAAAATCATTCAAAATAGAAATGATTGGTGGTAAAATTAATTTGTAATATTATTGCATGTTTAGATATGAAGACTCAGGTACATATTGCTGTCGTCTTCACAATGGCAAAGGGAATTCCCAGGTCCATTTCAGTCAAGAAGCTGTAGTCATTGTAAAAGCACACCAAGACCATCATCATCCAATAGTCAAAATACCAGGTGAATTTAGTTATAATGAAATAAAAGCTCTTGCATGTACTGTACATTTTCATCATCATTGATTAATTAAGGACCCTCCTCCTCCTCCTCTTAAAATTTTTTCGAAAATTATTTTTGGATGTTAATGATTGTATACACCATGGGCATCATTCCCTAGATATATTAGAGATATTTTCATTGTCGTTGATATTTAACAGGCAATCAAAGACAATAACTAGATATGAGCAATGACGTTGTTTTCTTGCTTTGATGTTAAGTCACTTTTGAGACCAACCCGGTCTTGTCCTCGGCGTTTGTCTTCACAAGGTGCAAACAAAATATAGTACTAACTTCAGACTCCCCTGATGACTAGGGTAAATTTTTATTTATTGTTTGTTTGTTTGGTTTTTAGCTCACCTGAGCTAAAAGCTCAAGTGAGCTTTTCTGATCACCCGTATTCCGGCGTCCGTCCGTCTGTCCGTCCGTCTGTAAACTTTTAACATTTTTAACTTCTTCTCAAAAACCACTGGGCCAATTTCAACCAACGTTGGCACAAAGCATCCTTAGGTAAAGGGAATTCTAAATTGTTAAAATAAAGGGCCAGGCCACCTTCCAAGGGGAGATAATCAAGAAAAGGTAAAAATAGTGTAGGGTCATTAAAAAATCTTCTTCTCAAGAACCACTGGGCTAGAAAAGATGAAATTTATAGATAAGCTTTATTAGGTAGTGCAGATTCTAAATTGTTAAAATCATGGCCCCCCCCCCCCCCCCCCCCCCCCCCCCCCCCCCCCCGGGGGTCGGATGGGGCCACAATAGGGGATCAAAGTTTTACATACAAATATATAGGAAAAATCTCTAAAAATCTTCTTCTCAAGAACCACTGTGCCAGAAAAGCTGAGATTTATATGAAAGCTTCCTGATATAGTACAGGTTCTAAATTGTTAAAATCCTGGCCCCTGGGGGTCAGATGGGGCCACAATAGGGGATCAAAGTTTTACATAGAAATATATAGGAAAAATTTTTAAAAATCTTCTTCTCAAGAACCACTAAGCCAGAAAAGCTGATATTTACATGAAAGCTTTCTGACATAGTGCAGATTCAAGTTTGTTCAAATCATGGCCCCTGGGGGTTGGATGGGGCTACAAGGGGGGATCAAAGTTTTACATACAAATATATAGGGACATTCTTTAAGAATCTTCTTCTCAAGAACCACTGAGCCAGAAAAGCTGATATTCACATGAACAGCTTCCTAACATAGAGCAGAGTTAATTTTGTTCAAATCATGGCCCCCTGTTGTAGGATGGGGCCACAATAGGGGATCAAAGTTTTACATACAAATATATAGGAATTTTTTTAAAAAAATCTTCTTCCCAAGAACCACTGAGCCAGAAAAGCTGATATTTACATGAAAGCTTTCTGATATAGTGCAGATTCAAGTTTGTTCAAATCATGGCCCCTGGGGGTAGGATGGGGCCACAAGGGGGGATCAAAGTTTTACATACAAATATATAGGAAAAATCTTCAAATATCTTCTTCTCGTGAACCATTGAGCCAAAGAAGTTCACATTTACATGAAAGCTTTCTGACATAGTGTAGATTCAAGTTTGCAAAAACTATGGCCTCCAGGGGTAGGTTGGGGCCATAATAAGGACTACGGTTTTACATGTAAATATATATAGAAAGTCTTCTGATATGGACCAAGGTGACTCAGGTGAGCGATGTGGCCCATGGGCCTCTTGTTATATGTTGTTGAAATATTCATAATTCCATCCGGATCAGTAGGCTGAGATTACGGTCCGGATGATATACACGAGTACAACTCAAAATCTCAAGTGGTAATATGTTCTTGCTTACAATTAGATATTTAAAGACCCAATTTTTAGTTACCACCCCCAAATTTTACCTGTATGGTGATCAATGGTAGGCAGCCTGTCAATCAAACTTTTAACAATAGATCTCAGGTGGAGTGACATCTGCAGAGACTGTGGTCTGGAGGGACCCTAGAGAGGTGTTTTGATAACAATAATGGCTAATAATTTTGAGCATTCTTTAGATCTTGAGGAAGTCCAGTTTACCCTAGTTTTATAGCATTGACCTGTCCACAACTGCCATTTTCTTATAATTCAAAATTTTAAAAAAGACCCATCCTGTGGGAATCCGGGTTAGAATAGGTCCTCAGTACCCCTTGCTTGTTGTAAGAGGCGACTAAATGGGGCGGTCCTTCGGATGAGACCGCAAAAACCGAGGCCCCGTGTCACAGCAGGTGTGGCACGATTAAGATCCCTCCCTACTCAATGGCCATAAGTGCCGAGCATAGGCCTAAATTTTGCAGCCCTTCACCAGAAGTGGTGACGTTTCCATATGAGTGAAATATTCTCGAGAGGGACGTTAAACAACATTCAATCAATCAATCATTAATTAAAAAAAGACCCATGAACAATGTAATTTTAATATACATAATTGTATTTCCCCTCTATATACATGTATTATAAATTACACAATCAGAAATCAAACAATAATTCACACATTAATTTCTAGATTTAACAACTTATTGAAATAATCTATATTATCAATTTATGATACCTCTATATTTATAAAAGAAAGTATTCATATTTACTGGCATTCTTTAGATCTTGAGGAAGCCCAATCTACCTTTTCTGTCTCAGTGGTTCTTGAGAAGATTTTTAAATGACCCCACTATTGTTTGATTTCTGATTGTGTGATTTATAATACAGGTGTATAGAGGGGGAAATACAGTTATATTAAAATTGCATTGTTCAGGGGTCTTTTTAAAAACAATTGGAATTACAAGTTGTGGATATGTCCATCCTATCAAAACTCAGGTAGATTGGGCTTCCTCAAGATCTAAAGAATGCCAGTAAGTATTGGCTGTTATTGTTATCAAAACACCTCTCTGGGGTCCCTCCAGACCAAAGTTTCTGCAGATGTCACTCCACCTGAGATTTATTGTTAAATGTTTGATTGACAGGTGGCTTACAATTTGGAGGTGTTAACTTAAATTGGGTCTTCAAAGAAATCTCATTGCTATGGCACTAAGTATAGAAATGTAAGCATAAATTTGTTGTACTTTACCTACAGTTGGTGACATCTCAATGTGAGTAAAAATTTCTTGAAGGGACATAAAACCAATGATCAAAGATTTTTCAGAGGGGTGAAGGTGCCAATGAAAACTATGTGAATTTAGTTTTTTGTTGGCTTTACTTTTAAACTCATCCAGGAAGGAAAAATAATGGATAAAAATAATCAAGAAAAAACCCAGCAAATAATGAAATAAATAAATACATGTACCATAAAACATATATTTATTTAAGACACCCCCCCCCCCCCCCCCAGATTAGCGATATTTTCTATTTTCTTGAGGGTGGGGGGGGAGGGGTCATCTTCTATCTTTTTAATGACATCCACATTCCATACATGCATCACTCTAAGGCGAGCTTATGTTTTATTAACACTGATAGAAAGAAACTGAAGACCCATCTAATTAATGTTTCAGATATTTATTCGTTATTTGCAGATTGAAAAGTAGTATTGTGATAAAAGTATGGCCATGCATATATCTTTCCTATAAACCAAATGCATCTATAAAATCTGTAAATATTCTTTAGCATGTCTACACTCGCATCAAATAAAAATTCTCACTGACTTCATGGAGTCCGATAACTGATGCAGCTTGACATTGCTTTAGTTTTTAGGTCATCTGAGTTTACTCAGGTGACCTATTGCAATTGGTTGTCGTCCGTCATATTGTGCGTTAACAATTGTACATTCTAAACTTCTTCTTGATAACTACTATTCCAATTCTTTTCAAATTTTGTATGAAGCATCTTTAGGACAAGGAGGACAAAAAAAATTTATTTCAGGACTCCTGCACCCCTGGGGTCCTAGGGGCAGGGCAAAAACTGCCCAAAATTGACCAATTTTCAAAAATCTTCTCTACAACCGCACACGTGTAAGGAAAACTAAATGCACAGTGATGTAGAGCAGGAAGGCCTCTACCAAAATTGTAACTTTCATGATTCCCAGGGTAGGGGTTCTGACCTTAGGGTGGGGCCAAACATACTATATAGTGTTTATGTGTAAAACACTTAAATAACATCTCCTTTATTGCTATTGATACTAAATTGAAACTAAATGAATATTTAGAAAGAGCAGGTATTCCTTTACTAAAATTTTTAATTTGATGATCCCAGGATTAAGGGTTGTGGTATCAGGGTGGGGCCAAAATGGTCAGTTGTTAAATGTGTGAACAATAGAACAGTTTTAACTTTTTCTTGATTACTACTTTTCCAATTCTTTTCAAATTTGATATAAAGCATCTTTGGGACAAGGTGGACATAAATTGTAAATTTCAGGATCCCTGCACCCCAGGCGCCTTAGGGCGGGGCAAACACTGTCCAGAATTGACCAATTTTCAAAAATCTTCTTTTGCAACCACACACTTGTAAGAAAAACTAAATGCATAGTCACAATGTTTCTGAAATTTCTCAATGCAGGAAAGCCTATGTACAGTTATTTGAATAAGACCATTTCCATAAATGTTGGGGAGATGAATTTTCAGTATCTTTAAATTGTTTTCATTTTGTCACATGTTTTCTTTTCTCCCGCATAAAATTACGTCGCATATTATTATTGTGACGTAAAAATACGGTGGATTGACATAAGGGGGTTTTTAGCTTAGAATGGCTCATCAGTCTTCACGAAAAACTTTGTAAAGCACAGGCCCCTCGGGCCTCCCAGTATAATAATTGTGCAAGCCCGAACAATATTTTGCAGGCCCAAAATGTTTTTTTTCTAATTTGACCTCTTGTCATTTGCTGATTCTACACTATAGATACACAGGGGTCGAAATTAACGTTTTCTGCCACAGGCTAATTTTAGCCTGTGGGTAAAAAATCTACAGGCTAAAATGAAAAATTACAAGCTAAAATAAAAATAATGAAGCAGTGTTCTTTTTTTTATATGCTTTTTTAAATCAATGATTTTCCCCATCATTACTGAGCCTGGAGGGTCAACAGGCATCGTTTGGACAAGACACTAAGTTACATAAGTCATGTGGTGCAATATTTAGGTCTCTTGACCATCACACTTATAATCCACAAACTGTTTACCGTAGACCTGTCTAGATCCAAAGTGTTCCAATTTGACGTCACATCAGGGTTGTCACTAGCGATTTTTCAAAGCGAATCCCAGACTCATGGTTTATAAGCAGCACGATCACGAGTCCCATGAACTTTTTTGATAATCGTCTATGCGATGAGCAGTGCACTCGTGTCATCACCACAACCCGACCTCAATATGACAATGAATTATTGTAGATAGGATATTCTGATAAAAATGACCAACAGAAGACTTGATAAAACATAAACTCCGATTTTTTTGATAAATGAATAACAAGAAATTCATACTTGTTATTCAATTTAATCACCCCTATAAGTGAACAGGACCCGTGGCACATGTCTATCTTTTCATCACGATGCGATGTCCGACCTCTAAAGCATTTGTTTGACTCCGAGTTTCTTAAAAGAAAAATCCGGATAGAAACGATTGTTGAAATCCGTCGTTCCTGTAAGCGTTTGTATGATTCTGAGGGCAAGTTTGATAAAAGCAAATAGCTCATCCTCGTATAAAACGGATATGATACAATCATGGTTTGTAAATCACCACTCGCTAAGATTTTCGAGTGTCCACTATTTTTACTCGCTATTTTTCAATTGTACTCGCATTTTGCGAGTATTTCTCGCTAATTTCGAGCCCTGGATACATGTATGTTCTACTGTAGGAAAATACAGGTCAAGATGATCATAGTTAGAGAACAACTGACATCAAAAGGATCATCTTATTTTATTTTTCAACATATTAATCTCGCAGATACATCAGCAGCTCATGTTC
>NC_079168.1:60862570-60875070 GCF_947568905.1 Ostrea edulis | reverse complement strand
ATACTAGTACTGATTGTTAGATATCGAATTAATGTCTCCCCTCTTTCAGGGGGAGACATGTTGTTTTTGTACTTTCCATTTGTCTGTCCATCCGTCCAGCTATCTGTCACAAAATCTTGTGAACGATTCTCCTCCTATATGGCTTATCGGATAGACTTGAAACTTTGTACAATACTTCATTGCAATTTGTAGATGTGCATATTATAGGGACAGGGGGATCCAATTATTTTCCTAAAAGTTGTAGATCTAAGAGGAGTGGAGGATGTAAAATAGCATGTGAACACTTCTCCTATATGGCTTATCTGGTAGATTTGAAACTTTGTACAATGCTTCATTGCCATTTGTAGATGTGCGTATTTGTGGGACGGGAGGATCCAATTATTTTCCTGAAAGTTATAGTGGATCTAAGAGGAATGGAGGATGTTAAAATAGCTTGTTAACACTTCTCCTATACATACCATGCAGTACATTAGGGGAGGAGGTTTCATTTGAAGCACTTCCAATTTGGGGAGCTGGGGAGACTTGTTTTCCATAAAAACAATCTCTAGTTGTTCCAAAGTTGCATTTAGATAAAAATGGGAAAAGATGTATTTAATAAGTTAAGAGCTTCTTTCTCAGACTCATGATTGGTATGCTTTGTAGTTATTTCATTAGGGACAATGTAATTTAACAGAGAATGGATTATATAAACAGTCTTCATGAAAACTCAGTGGTCCGAAGACCGAGGCCAGTGAATTTTAGGGTCGGGTCAGTGAAATTAAAAAAATCAGGAAGTCCGATGGGCTTGTAGACTTTTTGTAAGTCACATTGAATATAATGTTGGATTTAGATATTCAAAACGTCTTATTTACTTAAATTACCATCAAAATGAAAATAAATCAATAAATAGCTCATAAAGTAAGTGTTTTGACATCGTGGTTTGTTGATTTCTTTAAAGTAAAGAACGATAACTATGTCTATAATTGTAATTGTCAAGATAACTTGTACGTTGATCACGTGAATATTCAACGAACAACTTATTGAAACAACAAAAATGGCCGCGTTCTGTATCGTACTGCGCACTGGTAACTGCTGCTTTATTGCATTGTCAAATTAAAATGAACTTCGTCAATTGCAGTTATCTGATTTTATGCAATTTCTATAGTTTATAGAATTAATCAATTGTTTACATTTGATGTTGGTAGAGAAGGCTACTTCCTAAGGTGCACTCGGGCTGTTTTCATGTTTGTGAAAAATACGTGAATTTGTAGTCTTGTTGTTTGCGGGTGAAGAGAGAGAGAAAATACCATGTACAGTGTTGTTTTTCTGGTATCGACAGAAAGGATGTCTTAGGGTGGATATGAATATGAGTAATACACATAGTTTCAGTAAATTGATTGTACAGTTTTACAATGCATTCCATAAATGTATGTGATAAGCATGTACTATGGAAATTTTGGGGGCCAGTAAATTTCACTGTGGGCCAGTAAATTCAGACAGTTCACTGGTCCGACTGGCCAGCAAGTTTTAAATGTTTTCGTGAAGACTGTATAAAGTGTCTGATTTTTGAAATAAAAAAATATTTATGATAATTGAAAACGTTATTTGCTAAGGGCTGTTCCAGAAATGATCAAATGGGGGGGTCGGGCGGCAAATGATATTTTTTTGTGTGGGTGGTCGTATTTTTTCATATTTTATTTGGTCCGTGGTTGGACTGTTAAAAAAATATTTATTATGGGTAGTGGGTAGTTTCTATTGTTTTATTTTGTGCCACGTGGGTGTTGAGTTTTCAGAATATTTTTATTGTCGCTCTTGTCGTGTTGGTTACAAAACGTCAGAGGGAAAATTGAAAACGTGCTTTCAAAATGCTGCTTTCGAAATCGGAAGTAACATAGAACTATTCGAGTTGTCGCTCTTTGCAGCGCATAACTTTCCATTACGGCACTCTTCAAATTAGAGGCGTGTTTAGTAGGGTCCCTTTGGATGTGATGGCGGCAAACTCTGTTCTGTAGATTATTACAGTTTACAGTGCATCGATTTTGGAAATATTTTGAAACCAATAGGTATTCCGTTTTCTAATAAAAATAGGCAAACCTTAGTTGATTTATACGAGGGTACCGATGCGTTATATTTATCAGTCAGTGTGATGGTGATATAGAGGCCTCCGGGCGCGGGCTCCATTAGAAGACGAACGATTCGTGGAAAAACATATCCATACCCATTTCATGATAATAGCATCGTTTGGACTCCCAATCTTTCCAACATTCCCGCCATAGATGCCTTTGATTGTTGATGTGACATCGTTTCTTCAGAACTACTGTGATACAATGTCGCACAGGCATTACCGCGTCATTGACTAGAATGTTTGTCCCGAAAACCTCGCGAGATTTGTACCGTTTTCATTTTTAAAAATATTTTTGTGGTGGGTCTGGTTAGTTGTTGTTTTTTTTTTTAATTAGATGGGTCATTGTAAAATGAGTTTATCAATTTGATGGGTCATGGGGTAATTTTTTATTTTTTTTTATGGGTGCTTGGTATATACAAAAGGTGCCTCCCCCCCCCCCCCCCCCCCCCCCCCCCCCCATGTATTTATTTCTGGAATAGCCCTAATATTTTTTAAGTCTACATTTAAAATCTTCAAAAAACATATCAATTAGAAAAAAGATATATCGGAGAAATATATTGTGAAAAGAAATTTAAATGAAATGGTCAAAATTCAGAAATATTACGATTTTTCAAATTTGAACCAAGCCGGATCGGAATTATAACAAGAGGCCCAAGGGCCTAGAATCGCTCTTCTGATAAATTGTACAACCCCACCATTTCTATTCTTAGCCTCTTAGTATTCTAAATCTTTAGTTAAATCCTAAGAATTCAAAAAAAGTAGGTCAATGTGACCTACTTTTTGGTTTACACATTTTGAGAACCCAAGAAATATCAACTGACAAAGTTTGATGATTTTAAGCCAATTAGTATCTGAATATTGAAATATAGCTGTCAAATTCCAATCGTAGGTCATGGTGACCTACTTTTTGGTCAGCGAACTCCGAACATGCAAGACCCATCAACTGACAAAGTTTGATGACGGTAGGTCAAATAGTATCTGAAATATATAAATATAGCCGTCCAATTCCAAAGTAGGTCAAGGTGACCTACTTTTTGGTCAACACCCTTTGAACATGCAAGACGCATCAACTGACAAAGTTTGATGACTGTAGGTCAAATAGTATCTGAAATATATAAATATAGGTGTCCAATTCCAAAAGTAGGTCAAGTTGACCTACTTTTTGGTCGAAACCCTTCGAACATGCAAGACCCATCAACTGACAAAGTTTGATGACTGTAGGTCAAATAGTATCTGAAATATATAAATATAGCCGTCAAATTCCAAAAGTAGGTCATGGTGACCTACTTTTTGGTCGACACACTCCGTAGACTCAAGATGCATCAACTGTCAAAGTTTGATGATTGTAGGTCAATTAGTGACTGAAATATATAAATATAACTGTCAAATGCCAAAAGTAGGTCACAGTGACCTACTTTTTGGTTGATACACTCCGAAGACTCAAGATGCATCAACTGACAAAGTTTGATGATTGTAGGTCAAATAGTGTCTGAAATATAGTAATTTAGCTGTCAAATACCAAAAGTAGGTCACGGTGACCTACTTTTTGGTCGACACAAACCAAAGACTGAAGACGCATTAACTGACAAAGTTTGATGATCCTAGGTTTTACAGTGCCCAAAATATGCATCTAAAATTGAAAATGTGAAATTTGAATATCTGCAAAATTCAAAAAGTAGGTCACTGTGACCTACTTTTTTATAAATATGTTTCAAGGCCTCAAGATGCATCAACTTACAAGATTTGATGATTCTAAACCTCTCAGTAATTGAAATAACAACTTAAAATATATCTATAAATGATAAGCCATAAAATTCAGAAAGTAGGTCACGGTGACCTATTTTTCAGTTGACGCATTTCAAGGTCCCATGATCCACCAACTGACAAGTTTTGATGATCATAGGCTTCAAAATGTCCAAGATATGCATAAAAATTAATTTTAAAATAAATACCAGCAAAATTCAAAAAGTAGGTCACCGTGACCTACTTTTGAGACAACTTGACACAAGGTCCTAAGATGCATCAACTGTCAAAATTTGATGATCCTAGTCCTTATAATGACTAAAATATCTAAGATTTAAGGAATTTAAAAAAAAAATTTAATTTAGGTCAACTTTGAAGTGACCTTGAGACCACACCCTTTGCCCCAGGGTAATGCCTTGAACAATTTTTAATCTACAACATATCCTCATCCTTATGTGTAAGTTTGGTGATAATCTGCGCTGTGGTTCTTGAGAAGAAGATTTTTTAGCAACCACTACTTTTGTTTGTATTTTCCTGATTATCTCCCCTTGTTAAAGGGTCACATCCCTCTATTTAGTATGTATGAAAGCCCTTGGGCCAATGATACCCTGTAACGAATTTGAAAAAAATTGGTCAAGGGGTTCTTGAGTTATAGCCCTTTTTCTAAAAAGTTTACGCACACCGCACAAATGGCCATAGCATTAGCTCTTTGAGCCTTTGGCTCAGAAGAGCTAAAAATGTGGTCATAGAGAACATTGTAATCCGAAAACTACATTCCTTTGATGTAAAATGGTTTACAAATTAAATAAATTTATAAAGAAAACTAATTTCTTGATGAAAAGTGCATACAATTAACAACAATATGATCATTTTAGTAATTTCTATCAATTTTGATCGGGATCAGTTGTTTTTTCTCTCATTTGAATATTATAGTGATAATAACTGAAATTTGGTCTTTTCGTTTCAGTGTTTTTAAAAATATATTTTTTCGATATATCTCTTTTCTAACTGACATGTTTTTTGAGGATTTTATTCATAGATTTTGAAATATATCAACAAATAACGTTTTCAATTTTCATGAATATTTTTCTCTAAAAAATTAGAACGTTTATATTTGAATCTTTTAGGTATGCTTTATTAGATATTCATATCATGCACCAAATTACAGCGAAATTTGGACTCTAGAATCTCTTATTTGCAAACAAAACACATTTTTATTATTCCAGGAAAAATCACAAAAAATTCAAAAATAATTGAGAGCTAGCTTATATCGCTTCTTCAATGGTGAAACCATACTTCATAAGATATGTTTTAACGAGCCATTAAATAAAATTTTGGTATAATGAGCTACCTTAAATTACAACTCATGGACTAATATAAAAGAATCCTGGTTGCAAAATTTTTATTTATCATGATTCCCTTTTGATTGGTCAGTAGACCAAGTGTTGTCCGCTTCATATCTTGAGAATCCTTTGCTTGACAAACTTCATATTTGGTATACTGTTGGCCCCTATAGAATAGAAAACTTTATTTGGGGTCACAAGGCCAAAGGTTATGGGTAAAACTATTCTGGATATGGATATAAGGAAACATTGTCCACTAAATATCATGAGAACCCATTGCATGATAGACATAAACTTTTTAAACTGGTACTTCCTAATCTTATAGAAGTAGAAGACCCTTAATGATTTTGAGGTTACTAGGTCAAAGGTCCGGACTAAATACTTCAGGCATAAGAAAAATTGTCCTCTCATTATCTTGAGAACCATTTGCTTTTATAAACTTCAAACTTGGTACACTGGTAACCCTATAGAGAAGATTACCCCTATTAATTTTGATGTCAGAGGTCAAACTTTTCATCACATAAGTATCGTTTGCTCAATATTTCGAGGACTGCTTCCTGGATACACTGCAAACTAGATCTACTGGTTCCCCATAAAGAGTACATGATCCCCTCAAAGTACTCTAGACATAAAAAAAATATTGTCTGCCCAATATTGTAAAAGTGATTAAATATTGATGAGATGAAAGTTTGATGATTCTCTGATCTGAAAAATTTGTCTAGAAG
The DNA here is from genome assembly GCF_947568905.1 of Ostrea edulis. NCBI lineage: Eukaryota > Metazoa > Mollusca > Bivalvia > Ostreida > Ostreidae > Ostrea > Ostrea edulis. The sequence goes on along the minus strand of NC_079168.1, from coordinate 60,869,155 downwards.
ATACTTTGATTTTCTCTCTGTTCTCTAACTAAAAATGAGCTATCATGCTTTGCTTGCCCTGTATTATGATTTATCTTGCTTTGCTTGCTCTATATTATGATTTATCTTGCTTTGCTTGCTCTAGATTATGATTTATCTTGCTTTGCTTGCTCTATATTATGAGCTATCTTGCTTTGCTTGCTCTATATTATGAGCTATCTTGCTTTGCTTGCTCTGTATTATGATTTATCTTGCTTTGCTTGCTCTGTATTATGAGCTATCTTGCTTTGCTTGCTCTGTATTATGATTTATCTTGCTTTGCTTGCTCTATATTATGATTTATCTTGCTTTGCTTGCTCTATATTATGAGCTATCTTGCTTTGCTTGCTCTATATTATGATTTATCTTGCTTTGCTTGCTCTATATTATGAGCTATCTTGCTTTGCTTGCTCTGTATTATGATTTATCTTGCTTTGCTTGCTCTATATTATGATTTATCTTGCTTTGCTTGCTCTATATTATGATTTATCTTGCTTTGCTTGCTCTATATTATGACAGTCGTGTAAATACATGTATGTAAGGCAGTAAGTTGTGCAATTATAACATTTTTGGGGGGTAGGGTGGGGGGGTTGTTTTCGGTTTTTAAACCCAATGTGAAATAAACTTGGCCTGTATATCAGAGATATTGCCTTTGGCTATTGATAATTATAACACAATCGCACTGTAGATTATTCAAGTTTACTTTAGTCATTAGTTGAAGTCAGTTGCGCCCAAACCAGGGTTCCATACCTGTTTGCCTCAAAAACACTAGAAAAAATATTTAATAGAAAAAGTGAGCAAGCTAGCTGACAAGAACAGTTTGTTTGATTATAACTTCCATTTCAAAATAAAAAAAATAATAATAAAAAAAAAAGCATTAAAAATTTGAAGATGTTGTTTGTTTCGCAATGATTTGTCTATACATCAATATGGTAAAATTGCCTGAGGCAGAATTTTTTTAAGACCCACCAATCAAACTGGCTGTGTAGTAATCATGTCTAATAGGATAAGAGGACAACCCAAATGATATTAGGTAGTATTAATTACCCTGGTAACTTTATTTATTTATAATGGAATTTACAGAGAAATATTAAAGAATTAAATTTGATTAGGCCCCCCGCATGAAATGCGGGAAGCCCTATAGTAATCACATTGTCCATCCGTCTGTCCGTCAACACTTTCTTTGTGACACGATAACTCAAACAATTTTTATTGTACAGTATTCAGATTTTGTACAGAAATTATTTACAATAAGAGGAAGATGCCTATAGATTTTTGGGTCATGTGACTTTGTCTGTCTGTATGTCACCATCTTTGTTATAATGAACACTTTCTTTGTGACACAATAACTCAAACAATTTTCATTGTACAGTTTTCAAATTTTGTACAGAAATACTTTACAATAAGAGGAAGACACCTATAGATTTTGGGGTCATGTCACTTTGTCTGTTTGTATGTCATCATCTTTCTTATTAAGACCATATCTATTCACTCTCTCTCTAATGGAGATAATTCAATTTGAATTATGATATCTATTGTATTGATGTAGAAAATTTACAAAAAATAACTCTACAACATTTGTGTATATATATATTTTTAATGTGATATAAAAAATGCTTGATTTACATGTATATTGAATTAATTACACATCATTCCCAGTCAACAACTCTTGATCGGGATCGGAATACAAAATAAAATTTCTTATATCCAGTTGCAAAGTGAAACTATGTACTAATTGCACGTTACACCTTAGAGAACTGTTCCTTTTAATAAAGAAAGTCACAAAATAGATACAAAATGAGTGTACCAAATTCATTACTGTTACCGAACTTTCGTCGGTGAAAATCTCGAAATGGCTTGTTTCACTGCTCTTGTAGACGGTAAGGTCCACATTTTCTACTGGAGTATTTTGATATTTAAGAAATGAACAGCACTTTTGAGCTGTTGATGGTCAATATGAATGGATTTGGATTTGAGGCAAATTCTGTGAATTGCACTATTCTTATATTTATATTCATTAACTAAAACACCGTTTGTTTACATTGCTTCTATTTTGTTGCATAAAACGAACTCCTAGCCTCTGTCACAGTCATATTGTGACATACGTCAACACGTAGACATGAAGTCACATTTCGTCTCACCCTGCCTTTTATCAACATTGCATGGTGCACTATATTTTGAAGGTAGGAGACCGCAAGATTGGGATGATAATCCATGTAAGTTCACAATTTTAATCCGAATTGTGACTTGTGAGATCTTTGTAACACATGTTGTATTTTTTAAATCATTACATTCTCTCAGTTGCGTGCTTTAAACTAGTTCATAATCCGTTCATAGTCAATATGAACGGACTGTGTCGCGTGCTGAAATTGGTTGGTTCATAGAGGAAAATGCGATTTGTAATATAAATATTTGCTTATGAATTTTTTTGGCGCATACATGGTATGTGTCTGCTAGGAATAATGGAATTTTTTTGCATCTATGTATGTAAAGACATATTCTATAGATTTCTATTTTTAAAAATGTGTTTGAAAACGCTTAGACCCCCGATGTTAAATTCATAATCCTTTTCGAATAGTATGTACCACATTTTGTACCAGTTATCTATTTTGAATCCCCTAATACAATGGGATTTAGTTGCACTCTGCTGTGTTTGAGTGGATGAGTGTGTGTCAAACAGAAGTAATTTAAATTTACATCAGTCTCTCATAAATATGCTTCATGATTCCTTTTTCACAAATTGGCATTCCAATGTATCTTTGAATATTATTAATTCTAACATATATACCAGCCCCAAACATTGCTATATACATTTGACTGAGAACGAAGTGCACCATACATGTGATTCTGTCATGGAACTTCAACTTATAGTGAGAAAATTGGCAAAATAAAACTGTGACTAATTGAATCTATTCATCAATTTTTTTGTCAAGGTTTTCTGCTTGTCAATCTTTCCACTTACAGTATCAAACCCTTACTTGATAGGCATCAAACTTGTTATGCATCCCCAATTCTCATTATCATTATAGACATTTTATCATTACAATATTGCCACACTGTTTGTAAAACATTTCTTGCTTATTTTAGATTCCAGCTCTCAGCAATCAGATTGGTACCTACTTTTGCTTAGTGAAAAATACATTTGGAGAAGTTAAAAGTAAAGAAGCCATTGTAACAGTATCAGGTAAAACTAGGATTCTGAATGGGTATATGTATTGATGTTATCAGAATTCAAAAAGTAAACAGAGATTCAAACGTAAATTGTTGTAAGATGTTTATTTTAAAGAAAAACCTTGGATTTACACGGCGATCTCAATAGTAGCACATGATGTCGAATGTTATGTAAATAGTACATGCATGTATTTGAGGGTAACATTGAAAATTTCACTCTGAGAAAACTATTGTCAACCAAGGTGCAGCCTGTAACTGCTTTCAATGTATATCTTAACCTTTTTCACTGAATATGCTGTCTCCTATAACATCGCACATATGGAAATACTTCAAAGAGGTAATTAGATGCCATCTTTGCTCAATAGGGTTGAATGAGTTGCAGTATGCAGATTAGCAATTCTTATGGTTGAGTTCAGGAATGAAAGAAATTTCTACTTATTTTATTGGATATTAAGTAAGTAGGGGCAGTTTATGCATTTTAACCTGCCAAGGGATTTGTAATAGAGCGTGAACTGACCCAACATACTTTTAATATGAATTTCATATGATATGGAAAGTGGAGAGCAATAATGCCATAGCAACAACATGGAAACAGGAGCAAAATGTATTGTGATATCATTCATGGGGCATCATATGGCTCAGCTTAACGGCAGCTTAGTTTATATGATACTAGGAATGATATTTGAATCAAACGCACCTATCAAATTTCACAAGTGAAATTAGTTTTTTCTGATTTGACTTTTTGTTTTGTGTAAAAAATGCCCTAAAGGGTAAAATATTGGGTAGATCATGAACAGGATATTTTGTTTTGGTCTCGGACTTTGAGGCATGATAATGGTGTCTGGTTGACAAACATGTCACTTGATCAGAGTGATAACTTGAAGTATATACAGTAAAACTCGAATATAGCGAACACGGATATAGCGAACTTACGGCTATAGCGAAGTGAATCAATTTCCCCGGCAAATTCTTTATAAAACGCAGATTTTATATAGAATTATAACGAACACGGATATAGCGAATTTACGGATATAACAAAGTAAATTCATATTCCCCTTGAATTAAAAATGAACGTAAAAATCACCTTTTATAACTAATTATTTTTTTCATTTTAAACTCGTGAATTTTAACAATCGCTTATTACGAAATTTCTTTTGTATTTTTTCAAAGAGTTTGCTAACGCAAAACAATACTTACACATACATTTAGCAAATATATTGTCGGTATTGTTTACTATTCTCGTTAATCAAATTTGAAGTTTGATTGCATTTATTATATCGTACACTCGTTTACTTGTGTAAAGCAACAAGTAAATGAAAACTGCGATAGACTGTTTGTATGTATTGCACATAATTTTGTAGATATTTTCTTTCGACATGTTCTTGCGTGACTTAACAATCCCTAAAGACAAATTATCATATATAAATCAGTGTGTATATATCTTGTACAAAAATATTTCTTCTCAAAATACATAGGCTTAATTTTTCTTAGAGACAATACAAACTCAAGTATATCGATTGCTGCTTTCTTATGCAACTGATATACATGTACAACAAATCGGTTTTTTAAACGAATTCGTTATATTTTAATTATGAATTCGCTATAAACGTATATAGCGAATTACGCTTATAGCGAATTTTTACAGAGTGTCCGCAGAAATTCGCTATATCAGAGTTTTACTGTACACCTTTTTACACTATGCAACCAAAGGTAATTCTTATAATCATATCAATAAGGTTGTTTTATTTCTTATAGAAAATGTACCAGAGCCAGTTGTACAAGCAGGTTAGTATTTATAAAATTGTTGGTCATGCCTATTAAAAATCATTTTGGTAAATATAGTCTATATTATTTCTAATAGAAAATACATGTATGTAATGGATTGACATTTGTACAGTATAGAAAATTTTGTGACACTGTGTAGTTTTAAAGAAGTTGTTTGAAATAATGGCTCACTTCTAGTTTTATTCCCAAGAGGATATTTTATGTGAGAAGGTGTGCCATATTAAACATATTTTTTCGCTCAAGTGAGGTTTTCTGATCTAAATTTTCCATTGTTGTTGTAAACTTTTCACTTTTTCTACTTCTCCAGAACCACTAAGCCAAAAATGCCGTATAGCATCCTTTGTTTTGTTCAAATGAAGAGTTATGTCCCTTCCCCAGCTAAGACATGTTTGAAAGCTTCCGTGTGTAATGAAGATCGTGTTTGTTCAAACCATGAACCCCACAGCCAGGATAGGACATCAGTGTTCAAAGTTTGTTTAAGAATATATATAAGTATAAATAGCTTTGCTTAAGAATATATTGCCTTTATATATATATATATATATATATATATATATATATATATATATAATTCTTTAAGCATCGCCTTGATAACTACAAGGATACATTAGCAGCATGCTGCTCCTTATAGTATAGATTTTTCTCAAGAACAACAATGGTACAGTTTATCAGATCAATAATGCAAGCATTCTCATGTACCTTAAGTAGTGAAGAGTCAGATATAATCATTTAAACCATGGCCCCTAATCAGGGACCAGGATGGATCCTCATTAGAAGGATTTAAAGTTTTACGTAGTGATTTATGACTTTTCTTCTCAAAACGAGTAGTACATCTTCGCTAGCCAAGGATTTTCGAATGAATCGAAGACCCTTGGCTAGCGAAGTTGAGAATAGTACAGTTTTTTAATTTGATATAAAAGCATCTTCATGTGGTGGAAATTGAGATTAATTTAAGCCACATCTCCTGAGCCCTATGCAGGGCCACATTAAGGGTCTTAATTATTTTACACAAATGTATACAGGATTTTTAAAATGAAGTTTATCTTTTTCTCAAGAACTACATGGATACAGTTTATTCTTTTTACATCAATATTATCATATATGTTGTACTATTGGTTTGGCGCAATATAAGTGCATGATTATGACGTTAAATTGTCAACACAGCTACTCGACGTTATTATGACATCACAATGAACATTTACTTTTCAACTACTGGTATGTAACTATGAAACATTCAAGACAAACTGCCTGAAGAGCCGTAAGGCGAAAGTACTAGAAGGAACTGATCGTTGATTATTATGTGATCATTTTGGATTTTATTCTTTTAAATTATTTAACAACTTCACCGATTTCTTAATTCATTTTTTGACTATATATATATGTAAGACTCCAAAGTGCGATGGTCACGCCAAATGCGATGGTCTGCGCCAAGCCCTGATGGTGTGACACTCCAAAGTGCGATGGTCCACACTCATGCGCCAAAGTGCGATGGTGTGAGACAAATGCGTCATAATGCGATGGTGTCGACACGACAAAGTCCAATGGTACATACTAATGCATCAAAGTGCGATGGAGTGACACGCCAAAGACCATTGGATTGTAAACGACAGT